>NW_016107348.1:729093-734314 GCF_001604975.1 Cebus imitator | reverse complement strand
AAGCTGGAGTGCAGTGGCACGATCTCCGCTTCCTACAACCTCCATCTTCTAGGTTCAAGGGATTCTCCTGCCTCAGCCTCCCAAGTAGCTGGGATTACAGGCATGCGCCACCACACCCAGCTAATTTTTGTATTTTTAGTAGAGATGGGGTTTCGTCATGTTGGCCAGGCTGGTCTTGAACTCCTGACCTCAGGTGATCCACCCAACTTGGCCTCCCAAAGTGCTGGGATTACATGTGTGAGCCACTGTGCCCAGCCTGATTTCACTTATTAAAAATAAAATTACTTCCTAACACAATATTTCTCGGCTTCTTATGCCCATGCTAGCATGTCTGACGGATAAAACCCTTGGGTATGTCACAGTGGCTCTCACTTTCATACGGGAAGAAAGAATTGCAATTCAGGGTGGACAGGGTAGTCTTTGGTATGTCTGAAGAACAAAGAGAACGTTCGGGGTTTTATAAAAAAGAGAAACATTACATATTGCTCTTTGAGAAACTTCTTTGGCACTAGTAAGGTTCTAGGGAGGTGCAAGTTTTGATTAGTGAGTGATGGCAGTGGGTAGAATTAGACTTAGAATTGCAGTAATTCATTTTAGCAACTATTCAATAAAATAGATTTCAGATTATAGCATGCAGTTTCAGCAGCCAGGAGTGCAGAGAATTACATTTTTGGAGCAGTGTTATATGTCCTGAATTCTTCTCCTCCATGGCTTCTCAATTGTCTCAGTTGGGTGTGACAAGAATGGCCCAATTCCTGTGATCAGCTTTCACAGAAGGACTGAAGAAATGCAGCTGGGCAGTGTGGAGGAGGGGCAGTATGAACAGATTGATAAAGTTCTCTCTTCATCCAGGCAGCCCGCTCCTCCAACTCCTTCCCTTGAGAATCACCACTTGAAAGTTTTAGTGAGAAAGGCCAGGATATACATGTTTGTGTTTTCTTGTTATGTGGTTGGTTATCCTCGCAATGGTCGTTCTCAGCCCTTGCTGCTTGTTAGAATCATGCAGGAGCCACCAAATCAGTCTTTAGGTGATGTGTTCCAAGTGATGGAAGTTTTTGGAAACTCCTCCAGGGGATGAAAGTACAAGGGCAACCTTGCAAACTGCTGCCGTGCCTGCTGCATTGGCAATGGTTATTTTAATGCATTTTGTTCTTTAGTGTGAATCCATGATTTAATCTTTGTTATCGAATAGAAACTTAAAGTTGGTGGTGCTTTCCTTGCTCATTTCTTTAATTGCTTTGTTATTTTTAAAAATCACATTTTCTTACACTACACTGCATTCAAAATGAAACAAAAATCTCATGATTTTAATATTCAAAGTAATATATACTTAAAAAGGATTAATGGAAGAAAAGCCACCACAAAATTCAAAGACATTTCTTGGTAAGTAGAGAGATACTTTGGTTTCTTTTATTTTTCTTTTTCTTTTGTCCCTGGAATTCAGTATTTGTCACAACACATAGCCAGAGCTCACACCAACATGCACTCTCTCTCTTTCTCACTCTCTCTCTCTCTCACACACACACACACACGCATGCACGCACGCACGCACACGCAGACACACACACACACACACACACACACACACACACACACACACAGCCCTTGATTTAGCCACGAACTTTAAGGCCACCAGAAGGTCCACAGAAAGAAGTTAAAGTTCAAGATAATTATCAACCCTAAAGGGCAGCTTTAAATGAGTTTCTTTCGACTTATTTACCTGCTCCATTGGTGTTTGTGGTGTTAGAAAAATTTTCTGGAAAATAAACCACGAAATCAGAGGTAAGCCTTCAAGAATGAGGAACAATAAACTAAAATGAGCCAATTTGGTAAATTGTAGTTTTCTGAGGAGACTAAGAGGCTGTTCCTGAAAAGCAGAAAATATCAAATTGCTTTTTTGGGGGGTCACTTTCCTTTACAAACCCAACCAGAAAAATGATCAAATATGGGTTCTGCAGAAGAATAACCTTGACAAAATACTTCCTGCCTTTCCACGCTGAACTCTTATCTGGAGAACACGCTTTTCATCCAATTCTAAATGCAAAGTTTAAATGGGACGTTTACTCATGTTTGATTAGGCTCTTCCCAGTAATTCTTCTGTTTTGTAGATATTCAGAACACAGCATTGCAGAAAAAAAGATCAAGATTTCAATTGGCCTTAATTAATATCCTATTCCCTGTCCTATCAGTCACTCATTAAATTAACTGAGCATCTCCCATGTGCCAGGAAAGACATGAAGGTGGCTTAGCCTAGGGTGGCAGCAGGTCTACAGAGAAATAGAGGGACTAATGAGATAATGAGGAGGTAGAATTTCACAGAGCTTTATAATGGATTGAATGTGAGGCATGTTATCCAGAAGACCACCAGGATGGCTACATAGTGAAAAGGAGACATTTATTGGTGGTGTCAGTTTGCAAACAGGGAAGAGATAGTCTCCAGCCTGGATGAAGGTGCTCTCTCTTCTAAGAGGGGAAGAGAGGTTGGGTCTGATGCCTCACTGTGCCGTATCACATGATAGTCATACACATTCAGTAGGATTGGCGGAAAAGCTGAACGTATTTATGAGGGGGAGGGGTCGAGCACATGCCCAGTGGATAGACATACATGCAACATACATCTCATGTTCACTCTACAGTGGGCTTTTGGCATTCAAATGAGGTAGAGTTTGGCTCATTTACATTAGAAGGTGAACTACAGAACACAAAGTTTGTGGTATAGCCTCTGTAAGCTGGCTGAAACTGGCTTCATCTGCAGGTGTGCTGATGAGAAAAGAATGTTTGTAGGGCCGGAAATCAGAGGAGTCTGATGGCTCCTGTTAGAGAGTTTATCAAGAGTGTGTTTTCCTTGTCACCTAGGGATTCAGGAAGGCATCAGGTCAACTGAACCCTGAACCCTTGACCCTTAGGTAATTTTTGTTTCTTTTAACCTTAGTGTTGATAAAGGGGCTTTTTTTTTTTTTTTTTTTTTTTTTTTTGTCTCTCTGATCATAGGATGAAGGGCTGAGAGTGGCCCAGGAGGAGTCTACTCCTAGTTTATATCTAGGGCCACTAGATATAATCTATATATCATCTGTAGGGCCACAGTAACCATCTGGGTCCAGTGGAATGACAGGTTAAGGAAAAGTTAATTGCTCTGTTACCCTGGCTGGAGTGCAGTGGTGTACTTGTAGCTCACTGCAGCTTCAAACTCCTGGGCTCAAACAATCCTCCCACCTCAGCCTTGGGAGCAGCTGGGGCTGTAGGAGCATGCTACCATGCCCAACTAATTTTCTGTTTTTTAAAATGTTTATTAGGGACAGGGTCTTGCTATGTTGCCCAAGCTGGTCTTGAACTCCTGACCTTGAGCAATCCCCCTGCCTTGGCCTCCCAAAGTCCTGGAGTTACAGCTGTGAGCCTTCATAGCTGGCCCAGAGTTTCCTGAATAAGAGAAGTTCAGAAAAATTTCCCTCTTGCCCAAGCCCCACCTCTGCCCTTTGTTCCTCACCATCATGTGCTAAGGTCTGAAGCAAAGGGGAAGACAGTTGTCTATGAAGAGGAAGTATCATGAAGAGGAAATATATGGGGATATTCTTTGCCTGACGGGATCCTACGTGTTGCACACCCTCTTATTTAACTGAAAGGTGTTTTCATATATATGGTATCAGATTCTCCATCAGAGTAACAACACTGCAGTAATGAATGCTTCTGTCAGGGAACCATTTGCTCTAGTAAGTAATGAATTGAACTTGTTTATAGCTCTACTTAGGGTCCAGTGGAATGACAGATTAAAGAAAAGTTAATCCATTAATAACCTAGATGATGGCTTAGGGTTGCTATACACGAGAAAAATAATTCTTTGAAATGCAGCCATGAGGCACTTAAGAAGTGGCTACAATATGAATGAATTTCCAATTTCATGGAATTACCTAAAATATAGGAAAGGCTGAGTAGGCCAGTACTTTGAAAATGAAGAGGCCATGTCAAAAATGAAGACAAATGGTTTAGTCAAGAGTTGTCCAACTACATAAATTTTGCATTTTACTCAAGTGCCTTACGTATTCAAATGAGATGCTCATTCCTAAAGAATCAACAACACCAATTTACAAAGAAACACCGAGACATTTTTGAAAAAACAAATTTCAACCTCATAAGTATTTAAATTAACAAAAATGCTATTATAAACACAGAAGATTAAAGATTAATTATTTCTTGATTCCAACAACTTACCATTAGTTCTGTAACAAAAGTTTAGAGGGTAGAGATGGAGTCATACATTTGGCTTCTTTATCAGATTATTTAACTTTTACCAAGAAGTAAAAATCAAGGAAATAATAATATTGTTTATTATAATTTTTCCATAAATTATTTTAATGGAAACGTACAACTAAGTTTACACCAAACAGAAAGCTAAAAGCATTTCCTGAAAATTAAGCTTAAAAAACCAAGAAAATTTAGCTGTGAATAAATTATCTATTCAGTTTTGAGGTCTGGTCATCAATTTCACATGAAAAGTGGCATACAAGTCAATTATGATACTAAATATTAAAGATTTCCTTGACTGAGCCATTAGACATCTTCTGTCCACAGTTAAAAAACAACGGTGTCTAAAGGATTCTACTTTCAGGAGGCCAGTGGGACCTACAACTTTCCAAATGAAACAAACACCACTTGTTAGGAATGGGTCTAAATTCAAAGCACACAGATTTAGCTCATACAGCTATGCTCCTTAGTTGGATCTTGGAAAAGGTCAAGCTTTGAATGGGCTTCAGAAAATGACATATATTCAATGTCTTAGTGATAGCTCTGCTGAATTAAGAATAAGGTATATAGTGAATGCTGTCCATTGGACTGTATATGAGATTATGAAAATGTATCAAAAATGTTAGAAATGCTTATTAGTATAAACATTAATAGAAAGCTTCAGAAAGATTTCTCTGTAAGAAGTAGGTTTCTCCTTCCTTATGCTGTTCCTTTTTCAGATTCTTCAGCTCTAGAACTGGTCCATTGTTATGTATCCACATTTAAAGATATGATGAAGCCTACCAATTCTTCCCTTGCCCCAACACCACCAAGGGTTTGTTCAGCTATAAGAACTACCTTTTTTATGGACTGATCTACCAAAGCTGTGTCTTCTGGCATGAAATCATTTAAAGTACACAAAAATGAGTTGCAGTATTTCCTGTGGAAAGGGCACTAAAGTTGGAATCTGTAGCTATGATAAGTCAAACTGTATGACCATAGG
>NW_016107348.1:715702-729078 GCF_001604975.1 Cebus imitator | reverse complement strand
TTTTTTGCTTTTTTAAAAAATTATACTCTACGTTCTGGGATACATGTGCAGAATATGCAGGTTGCATAGGTACACACGTGCCATGGTGGTTTGCTGCACCCATCAACCTGTCATCTAGTTATTTCTCCTACGTTATCCCTTCCCTAACCCCCCAATCCCCAAGAGGCCCCATTGTGTGATGTTCCCCTCCCTATGTCCATGTGTTCTCATTGTTCAACACCCACTTATGAGTGTGAACATGTGGTGGTTGGTTTCCTGTTCCTCTGTTAGTTTGCTGAGAATGATGGTTTCCAGCTTCATCCATGTCCCTGCAAAGGACATGAACTCATCCTGCTTTATGACTACAGAGTATTCCATGGTGTATATGTGCCATATTTTCTTTATCCAGTCTATCACTAATGGGCATTTGGGTTGGTTCCAAGTCTTTGCTATTGTGAATAGGGCTGCAATAAATATAAGCGTGCATGTGTCTTTTATAGGATGATTTATAATCCTTTGGGTATATACCCAGTAATGGGATTGCTGGGTCAAATGGAATTTCTATTTCTAGATCCTTGAGGAATTGCCACACTGTCTTCCACAGTGGTTGACCTAATTTACACTCCCACCAACAGTGTAAAAGCGTTCCTATTTCTCTACAGCCTCTACAGCATCTGTTGTTTCCCGATTCTTTAATGATCGCCATTCTAACTGGCATGAGATGGTATCTCATTGTGGTTTTGATTTGCATTTCTCTAATGACCAGTGATGATGAGCACTTTTCATATGTTTGTTGGCTGCATAAATGTTGTCTTTTGAAAAGTGTCTGTTCATATCCTTCACCCACTTTTGGATGGGTTTTTTTTCTTGTAAATTTAATTTCCTGTAGGTTCTGGATATTAGCCCTTTGTCAGATGGACTGCAAAAATTTTCTCCCATTCTGCAGGTTGCCTGTTTACTCTGATGATAGTTTCTTTTGCTGTGCAGAAGCTCTTTAATTAGATCCTGTTTTCAATTTTGGCTTTTGTTGCCATTGTGCTTTGCTCATGAAGTCTTTGCCCATACCTGTGTCCTGAATGATACTGCCTAGGTCTTCTTCTAGGGTTTTTATATTTTAGATCTTACATTTAAGTCTTTAATCCATCTTAATTTTTGTATAAGGAAGGGGTCCAGTTTCAGTTTTTTGCATATGACTAGCCAGTTTTCCCAACACCATTTATTAAATCCTTTCCCCCTTGCTTGTTTTTGTCAGAGTTGTCAAAGATCAGATGGTTGTAGATGTGTGGCATTACTTCTGCGGCTTCTGTTATATTCCATTGGTCTTTATCTCTGTTTTGGAACCAGTACTATGCTGTTTTGGTTACTGTAGCCTTGTAGTACAGTTTGAAGTAGCGTGATGCCTACAGCTTTGTTCTTTTTGCTTAGGATTGTCTTGGCTATACAGGCTTTTTTTTGGTTCCATATGAAATTTAGTTTTTTCTAATTCTGTGAAGAAAGTCAATAGTAGCTTGATGGGGATAGCATTGAATCTATAAATTACTTTGGGCAGTATGGCCATTTTCACAACATCAATTCTTCCTAACCATGAGCATGGAACATTTTTCCATTTGTTCGTGTCCTCTCTTATTTCCTTGAGCAGTGGTTTGTAGTTCTCCTTGAAGGGGTCCTTCACATCCCTTGTAAGTTTTATTCCTAGGTATTTTATTGTCTTTGTAGCAACTGTGAATGGGAGTTCACCTAGGATTTGGCTGTTAATTATTTTATTGGTGTATGGGAATGCTTGTGATTTTACACATTGATTTTGTATCTGGAGACTTTTCTGAAGTTGCTTATCAGCTTAAGGAGGTTTTGGCTGAGATAATGGGGTTTTCTAAATATACAATCATGTCATCTGTAGAGACAATCTGACTTATCCTCTTCCTATTTGAATACTCGATTTCTTTCTCTTGTCTGATTGCCCTGGCCAGAACTTCCAATACTATGTTGAATAGGAGTGGTGAGAGAGGGCATCCTTGTCTTGTGCCAGTTTTCAAAGAGAAAGCTTCCAGCTTTTGCCTATTCAGTATGATATTGGCTGTGGGTTTGTCATAAATAGCTCTTATTATTTTGAGATACATTCCATCAATACCTAGTTTATTGAGGGTTTTTAGCATGAAGCGCTGTTGAATTTTATTGAAGGCCTTTTCTGCATCTGTTAAGCATGTGGTTTTTGTCATTGGTTCTGTTTATGTGACGGATTATGTTTACCGATTTGCATTATGTTGAACCAGCCTTGCATCCTAGGGATGAAACTGACACTTGATTGTGGTGAATAAGCTTTTTGATGTGCTGCCGGATTCAGTTTGCCAGTATTTTACTGAGGATTTTCACATCAATATTAATCCGGGATATTGGCCTGAAATTTTTTTGTGTGTGTCTCTCTGCCAGGTTTGGGTATCAGGATGATGTTGGCCTCATAAAATGAATTAGGGAGGAGTCCCTCTTTTTGTAATGTTTAGAATAGTTTCAGAAGGAATGGTACCAGCTCCTCTTTGTACCTTTTGTAGTATTTGGTTATGAACCCATCCAGTCCTGGGATTTTTTTTTGGTTGATAGGCTGTTAATTACTGCCTGAATTTCAAAACCTATTATTGGTCTATTTAGGGATTCGACTTCTTCCTAGTTTAGTCTTGAGAGGGTTTATGTGTCCAGGAATTTATCCATTTTTTTTTAGATTTTCTAGTTTATTTGCATAGAAGTGTTTACAGTATTCTCTGATGGCAGTTTGTATTTCTGTGGGACCAGTGATGATATCACCTTTATCATTTCTTATTTTGTCTATTTGATTCTTTTCTCTTTCCTTATTTGACTGATGAGCAGTGTATCTATTTTGTTGATCTTTTCAAGAAACCAGCTCCTGGATTCATGGATTATTTTGAAGGGTTTTTCGTGTCTCTAACTCCTTCAGTTCTGCTCTGATCTTAGTTGTCTTCTGCTAGCTTTTGAATGTGTTTGCTCTTGCTTCTCTCGTTCTTTTAATTGTGATGTTAGGGTGTCAATTTTAGATCTTTCCCGCTTTCTCCTGTGGGTATTTAGTGCTATAGATTTCCCTCTACACACTGCTTTAGCTGTGTCCCAGAGATTCTGGTACATTGTCTTTATTTTCATTGGTTTCAAAGAACTTGTTTCTGCCTTTATTTCATTATTTACCCAGTAGTCATTCAGGAGCAAGTTGTTCAGTTTTCATGTAGTTGTGCAGTTTTAAGTGAGTTTCTTAACCCTGAGTTCTAATTTGATTGCACTGTGGTATGAGAGACTGTTATAATTTTTGTTCTTTTGCCATTTGCTAAGGACTGTTTTACTTCAAATTATGTGGTCAATTTTAGAATAAGTGTGATGTGCTGAGAAGAATGTATACTCTCTGTTGATTTGGGGTGGGGAGTCCTGCAGATGTCTGTTAGGTCTGCTTGTTCCAGAGCTGAGTTCAAGTCCTGAAAGCCTTGTTAATTTTCTGTCTCACTGATCTAATATTGACAGTGGGGTGTTAAAGTCTCCCACTATTATTGTGTGGGAGTCTAAGTCTCTTTGTAGGTCATGAAGAACTTGCTTTATGTATCTGGGTGTTCCTGGACTGGGTGCATATATATTTAGGATAGTGAGCTCTTCTTGTTGCATTGATCCCTTTACCATTATGTAATGCCTTTGTCTTTTTTGATCTTTGTTGGTTTAAGTCTGTTTTATCAGGGACTAGGATTGAAACCCCTGCTTTTTTTCTATTTGCTTGGTAAATATTCCTCCATCCCTTTACTTTGAGCCTATGTGTGCCTTTGTACATGAGATGGGTCTCCTGAATACAGCACATGGGTGGGTCTTGACTCTTTATCCAACTTGCCAGTCTGTGTCTTTTAATTGGGGCATTTAGCCCATTTACAATTAAGGTTAAATGTACTATTGTTATGTGTGAATTTGATCCTGTAATTATGATGCTAGCTAGTTATTTTGCCTGTTAGTTGATGCAGTTTCTTCATAGTCTCATGGTCTTTACAATTTGGTTTGTTTTTGCCGTGGCTGGTTCTGTTTTTTCCTTTCCATATTTAGTGCTTCCTTCAGGAGCTCTTATAAGGCAGGCAGGCCTGGTGGTAACAAAATCAGCATTTGCTTGTCTGTAAAGGATTTTATTTCTCTTTTGCTTATAAAGCATAGTTTGGCTGGGTATGAAATTCTGGGTTGAAAATTCTTTTAAGAATGTTGAATATTGGCCCTCACTCTCTTCTGGCTTGTAGGGTTTCTGCTGAGAGATCCGCTGTGAGTCTGATGGCCTTCTCTTTGTGGGCAATTTGACCTTTCTCTCTGGCTGCCCTTAACATTTTCCTTCATTTCAACCCTGGTGAATGTGATGATCATGTGTCTTGGGGTTGCTCTTCTCGAGGAATATCTTTGTGATGTTCTCTGTATTTACTAAATTTGAATGTTGGCCTGTCTTGCTAGGCTGGGCAAGTTCTCCTGGATAATATCGTAAAGAGTGTTTTCCAACTTGGTTCCATTCTCCCCATCACTTTCAGGTACACCAGTCAAACCTAAGTTTGGTCTTTTCACAGTCTCATGTTTCTTGGAGGCTTTGTTCCTTTTCATTCTTTTTTCTCTAATCTTGTCTTCACACTTTATGTCATTAAGTTGATCTTCAATCTCTGATATCCTTTTTTCCGCTTGACTGATTAAGCTATTGATATTGGTGTATGATTCATGAAGTTCTCATGCTGTGTTTGTCAGCTCCATTAGGTCATTTATGTTCTTCTCTATACTGGTTATTGTAGTTAGCAATTCCTCTAACCTTTTTTCAAGGTTCTTAGCTTCCTTGCATTGAGTTAGAACATGCTCCTTTATCTCAGAGGAGTTTGTTAGTACTCACCTCTGAAGCCTACTTCTGTCAGTGTGTCAAACTCATTCTCCATCCAGTTTTGTTCCCTTGCTGGCAAGGAGTTGTGATCCGTTGGAGAAGAGCCATTCCAGTTTTTGGAATTTTCAGACTTTTTGAGCTGGTTTTTCATCATTTTTGTGGATTTATCTACCTTTGGTCTTTGCTGTTGGTGACCTTCAGATGGGGTTTTTGTGTGCATGTCCTTTTAGTTGATGCTACTCCTTTTTTGTTAATTTTTCTCCTAACAGTCAGGCCCCTCTGCTGCAGGTCTGCTGGAGGTCCACTCCAGACCCTGTTTGCCTTGGTATCACCAGTGGGGGCTGCAGAAAAAGATTCCTGCCTGTTCCTTCCTCTGGAAGCTTTGTCCCAGAGGAGCACCCACCAGATGCTAGCCGAAGCTCTTGTTCTCCTGAGTGTCTGTCGACCCCTGCTGGGAGGGTCTCCCAGTCAGGAGGCACAGGAGTCAGGTACCTACTTGAGGCAGTCTGTCTCTAGCAGAGTTTGAGTGTTGTGCTGGGAGATCCACTGCTCTCTTCAGAGCCACCAGACAGGAATGTTTAAGTCTGCAGAGGCTGAGCCCACAGCCACCCTTCCCCCAAGTGCTCTGTCCCAGGGAGATGGGAGTTTTTATCTATAAGCCCCTGACTAGGGCTGCTGCCTTTTTTTCAGAGATGTCCTGCCCAGAGAGGAGAAATCTAGAGAGGCAGCTTTGCCAAGCTGCGGTGGGCTCTGCCCAGTTACTAACTTCCCCGTGGCTTTGTTTACACTATGAGGGGAAAACTGCCTACTCAAGCCTCAGTGATGGTGGATGCCCCTTCCCCCACCAAGTTTGAGCATCCCAGGTCAACTTCAGACTGCTGTGCTTGCAGTGAGAATTTCAAGCCAGTGGATCATAGCTTGCTGGGCTCCGTGGGGATGGCATCCACTGAGCAAGACCACATGGCTCCCTGACTTCAGCCCCCTTTCCAGGGGAGTGAATAGTTCCATCTCACTGGCATTCCAGGTGCCACTGGGGTATGAAAAAAAATGCAGCTAGCTGTCTGCCCAAATGGCCACCCAATTTTGTGCTTGAAACCCAGGGCCCTCGTAGTGTAGGCACCCGAGGGAATCTCCTGGTCTGCAGATTGCAAAGACCATGGGCAAAGCATAGTATCTCGGCTGGAATGCACTGTTCCTCTCAGCACAGTCCCTCATGGCTTCCCTTGGCTAAGGGAGGGAGTTCCCTGACCCCTTGTGCTTCCTGGGTGAGGAGACACCCCACCCTGCTTTGGCTCACCCTCCGTGGGCTGTACCCACTGCCTAACCAGTTCCAGAGAGATGAGCAGGGTACCTCAGTCAGAAATGCAGAAACCACCCACCTTCTGTGTTGATCTCACTAGGAGCTGCAGACTGGAGCTGTTCCTATTCAGCCATCTTACCAGCCACCCCTGGCTGCTGTCAAGTTGATCTTTTTAGACATCAAATTTCCTCATGTAAGTTCCCTTCTAGATCAAAATTGTATAATTCTGTCTCTAGGTTAGACATAGGCTGATTGATAGTGGGTAGAAGCCTCTAGTTACTCCCCATGCCTTGAAACAGGTAACTGACATCTCAAACATGTGAAGTTTAGAGGTGAAAGGCTGCTTGCTGCTGGAATGGCTCCTCTTTTGATATCTCATGGGGTTTTCAGGTTGGAGTGCAGTGGTGCAATCTCAGCTCACTGCAACCTCTGCTCCTGAGTAGCTGGGACTACAAGTGCATGCCACCACACCTGGCTAATTTTTGTGTTTTCAGTAGAGGTGGGGTTTCACCATGTTGTCCAGGCTGATCTCAAACTCCTGGCCTTAAGTAATCCACTCAATTCAGCCTCCCTAAGTGCTAGGATTATAAGCATGAGCCACTGTGCCCAGCCTTTTGGGGTATTTTTGGATGGGAGAATGGGTAGTATTGGCTACAAGCCACTGGAGTTGAAACCAGAGTCGCTTTTAGTCAAGCCAGTCCGAGGCAAGCCAGACTCCTTAGTCCCTTCCATCCCTAAGGAGTTTAGCACCAGGATTTTCCTTTATGTTCTCACTCATTTCCTTTCACATACGTCAGGCTCCCACTTCCCATTCAACATTCCTTGGGGACCTCCATTACTGCAAACAGCTCCTGAATACCAAAACTGCTGGGGTTACGGCAGGGAACTGTTGAAAGTATAGATGTCAGCCCATCTTTTGACAATAAAGTCTAAAATACATAGCATCTACATACCTTTTGTACATTTCTTATCACTGTTGCTGCCCATATATAGAAATCTATTTACTCATTTTCAAATAATATACTACTTTATTTGATGTTTTAATTACCAGACAAAGCCCACCTTTTTGGGAGAAGGTATAAGTAAACAGATTGACAGGGTGACTATCCTACTCAAAGCCAAGGAGTCAACATGTACAAGCCTCTCGAAGGCTCATTCTTCACACCAACTGAAATAAGGTATTATTAATTACTAAATAGGCTTCTTTCATAGTGTGTCGACACTCATTTGAAAGAAGTTTGAGATAGTTTTGTCTAAATGATTCTCTATCCAGCCACAGGCAAATGAGATTCTGAAACAGCCTTAGCACAGTTATTTCATAATCCCCATCCAGTTTGCAAGGTGTAAAATTAGTCCCTGTCAGATTATGAAACCAACTATGAAACTTGCAAAAAAGCTACCCAGCTTTGGCAGACTTCCTCCTGGTAGCTGGGTGCTATTATAGAGAGGGTTACAGTTTAGCTTACTAAATGTATTTCCATTAACCCTTAAGACATACTGCTTCTACCAGATTCATCTTGCCCTAAACCCGGTTAAGTGTTCACCTGGAAAAGTAAACTATATCATCAGATTTTGCTTCTTTAAAGGAAGAATCAGAAGAGCCATAACTTCACAATGAATTTTCTTCTTTTGAAACACATTTTGTATGAGTATCGAAAGTTATATGAAAAACAGCTCCACCAGTTCATTATCAATTGAGCATCACATACATAATATTGGACCGTCCACTGACCCTCCACGTAACTCTCCAGCTGTCTTCTCCAGTAAAGATATCTGACACAAATTCACAAAAGCCAAAACCTGTTTCATCAGTTGGATTAACTATCAGTGATGTTTCCAGATTACTTTAGTCTTTTTTTGTCAATTAGTTTATCCTTACATTATTCTTATAGATATACTGGAAGTAGAGATGAATCTGAGCTTTTAAATTGTATTACATTTAACATATTTTCTCTAAGGCTTTTAAACAGAAAATGATCAGTATTTAAAGACTTTTGGTTTAACATTTTTTTTTATTTTATTTATTTTTTTTTTTTTAGTAATACTCTGAATGTACTTCTGTATTTACTCCCATCCTACTCCCTTCCTTAGTGGATATTTTGCTAAGTAGTTGAGAAGGAAAAAGGACAAAATCCTTATTATAGAAAAAAAGAAGAACCAGACCAGCTCTGTCATTTAATACCAAAAAAGGAGGCCTTAGAAGAACAGCTATAAAGGGTGAGAACTTCATTACATGAAGCATGCCCACTATTTACATCTTTCTCGGATTTTACTTCTCAGAAATAATTCTGTTTGGGGTTTTAATTCTGTGAGTAAAATACTTTTAAAATCTAGATGTAAGTCTGGTTAAAAAAAAAAGAAAAAAGAAATTAACCAGCATTACTCACATTTTAAAATGTCACCTTCAGTCTTTTTTGATGATTTATACTATGAGCTCAACAGACTGCCATAACACGTTTCACACAATTTGACCTCAGAGAACATAATGTTATATAAATGCTTCAACAATGCCACTGTTGAACGATTGCTACAGTTAGGCTCCTGGGAACTGTGATCATTATAGAGATGGCTCAGCTATTAACATTTCAGAAATTGCCTTTACTGCAAACAGCTTAATTTTTTTAAATGTAGAAGTATTCATATGATCAAAGCTTCAGGGTGTAGATTTTCTTACTGATCCCAATATTTCAAAGACATAATGATGCTCTATGATACAGAAGACCTCAAATTTAGATAGAAAGCAGCTCTAAGAGTCAGACATCCTTTTTTTCTGGAGATAGGAATATGAGACTATTTTGTCTTGCCAAATAGCACAAACATTAGTTTTTCAATTTTCATTTATCAGTCATGATATGTACAAGAAAAACAGAAACACAAGAAACAAATTCCTTTAAATTACATTAAAAACAAAGATGAACAAAACAACACAAAATCATCAGGAAAAATCAAGAGTAACAGTAAATATCAGTACTTACACATCAGAGTAGGCTGTTAGCATAATAAAGCTAACATATAGTCACAGAAAGACAACAGTATCAATGATCAAGATACTATTTTGCTTCAGTACCTCCTCATTTTGGCCTGGGAGTTCATCAAGCCCTAAGTGGCTGGATTCTGTTTTTCTCCCTCCCTCCCTCATGCTTCCATCCTTTTCACACTGGGGTACCACTGTAGGAGGCTCCTGGATGTAGCTAACCGTGCGGCAGCACCTAAGGCAGCAGTGGCTGTACTTCGAGGAATGTAGAGCTTCTGGGAAATCTGGCACTCATGAGACAAAATCAATGACAGCTGGTCCATGGATTCTTGACTCTTGTCTTTGTACACTGTAATAGCACGGCTGCTAGAAAAGTCTTCATTCTTTAGGATGTCTGGAGAGCTTTCCACTGGAAAAGAAAGAGTACAGCAATGTCTTTTCAAGGGGTTCTCATACTCACTGCCTTCTTTCTCCCATCCTAGTTAAATGCTAGTACATGTTACAATCACGTTCTGTTAGGTAGTGACAATTACCAATGGCTAATCAGAGAAGATGAGACTCAGAAACCAGTCAACAAATGGAAAGGAAATGGGGAATCATGCATTGAGATAAAATAAATCTTGTCAGGATGAAGTGAGAGAGGGAAAATATACTTATGAACAAGGACGGGATGATTTATGTCTAGGAAGGTCATAAAAATAAATTGGATATAACAGAAATCCCAGAGAAGAGCCCATAGTGCTTCTCCTTCCTTCCAGCACTAAGCTAAGTGGGATCCCACAGTCATTCTCTCTATTGCCAAAGTTGTTCCAATTCCAAGTCTGCGCCTGTATAAAAATAAAACCATCCTGGATTGTGGTTGCTAAGATGTCCTCCGAACCAGTTACCAGCCATAAAATGAATGTCAAAATAATTAGTTTTAATTAAGAAGAAATAACCCTTTAAATGAAATTAATGGCTAGAACTCTGATGCTGAAGATTTCCTAACAGCCAAGGGAGGAGATGCTAAGCACTCGGAGATGTGTACTAGTAGCTGGTCTATAAATCGCTTATTACCTGCCTACAGTGAAAGAAGCCGCTTTTTCTGGCATCTAAACCAACACACATTGCCTCCTTCAAGAAAGTCCCACTTAAAAAAAAAAAAAAAATTCAGGTGAGCTACGCAATGTGTTCAGCAATGTAGCTGATTGAATACTCTGGAACAAACTCCTTATAGCATGGTCCACCCCTGCAAACCCTTCAAATTGGCACCAGTATGTAGACCACATTTTGAATAGCACTGTTCTAGATCTTAAAAAACACAGATTTCAAAAATTCAAACAAAGGGGCATAATCCATTAGTTTATTAATCTTTGCATCTTTAGCATCTAGCAGAGTAACACGTGGTATATGTTCTATACTTTTGTAATGAATTATGTTCGAGAAAGATTTGACAATGTATTCCAAAAAGGGAAACTGTGTAAAACTATAGTGTCTACTAGAAAGGAAAAGGAATGATTATTTTTAATTAAATGTGATTTTACAGGAAGTCTTAGGTGAGCTTGGATATTAAAAGGTATGAAAAGCAGGAACACATGACCAAAGAATTTAAGAGTAGCAAAATTTCTGCTTTCAGTCATGGTGTTATTCAACAAGAATATCTACTCTCTTGCTTTACACAACTAGAAAACTGGACAAAATGTATGAAACAAGAGCTTTCAGATGTTGAACGAGCATCCCAGAACAGTGACCCCTGAGAGAAGGCAAACTATTAGTGCTATAGCTCACTGCCTAAAAAGACTTTTCAGGCTGTAGTATGAGGAGGAGGAATCCAGACTGAACCAGGTAGTCTGAGTTAAGAAAACAGAGTTCAGAATTCGGAAAGGCCAGGTGTCTAGAATTTATGGAAATAAAGTACCAGAGAGGAGGCAGCTGCAGAGAGAGGAGAAACTGAGAATCTGCTAAGAGGTCTCCTTGAGTCTTGGACTGAATAGTCCTCCGACTCCTGTATGTGTGAGCAAACTACCACGGCCAGGGAAAAACTACCAGAAAGGAGCAGGCAGAATAATCATTAGATCTTACATTAGGGCACAACGGTTTGTGTTCTCGCCAGCCACAGTGGAAAGACATCCTAACACATGCAACATCAAGTCCATCAATAATCTCAGAGGGTATTAGGTATTGCCTAAATATCAGGGCCAAAACCAGACCTAGACCACAAACTTTTCCAGACCAGACTAATAAATCCAAAAGAAACACTGAAAAAAAAAAAAAATTGGGGGAAGGGGAATTCAGCTGCATCTCCCCATCCCAAAAAAGACAGACGGGAAGAAACGCAGAAAGGGAAGAAATTAACCCAACACACATATACACCATAGAATATTATGCAGCCATAAAAAAGAATAAGTTCATGTCCTTTGCAGGGACATGGATGAAGCTAGAAACCATTATTCTCAGCAAACTAAAAAGGAACAGAAAACCAAACACCGCATATTCTCACTTATAAGGGGAGATGAACACTGAGAACCTATGGGCACAGGGAGGGGAACATCACACACTGTGGCCTGTCGGGGGGTGGGGAGGAAGGAGAGGGATAGGAGGGAAGTGGGTGGCTAGGGGAAGGATAGCATTAGGAGAAATACCCACTGTAGATGACAGCTTGATGGATGCAGCAAACCACCGTGGCATATGTATACCTATGTAACAAATCTGCATGTCCTGCACATGTATCCCAGAACTTAAGTATAGTTAAAAAAAAAAGAAATTAAGCCAATAATGTAAAATTCACAGTATCTGGCATTCAATAAAAAATTACCAGATACAAAGAATGTATATGCCCTGTAATCAGGAGAAAAAAAATCAATATAAACAGATTCAAAAATGACACAGATGATAGAATCACACGACAAGGTTATTAAAACAGTTGTTTAAAAAGCACTCTATTCAAGAAGACAGAAAGGAAAACATGACTATAATGTGGAGAAAAATGTAAGATAGAAATAAGACCCAAATCAAACCTCTAGAGAAGAAAAACACACTGGGCCAGTTGCTGTGGCTCATGCCTGTAATACCAGCACATTGGGAAGCAGAGGCGGGAGGATCACCTGAGGTCAAGAGTTCGAGACCAGCCTGGCCAACATGATGAAACCCAGTCTCTACCAAAAATTTAAAAAATTAGGGGGACGTAGTGGCACATGCCTGTAATCTCAGGTACTCAGGAGGCCGAAGTGGGAGAATTGTGTGAACCTGGAAGGCGGAGGTTGCAGTGAGCCGAGATTGTGCCACTGTACTCCAGCCCGGGCGACAGAGTGGGATGAATGGACAGAAAGCAGGCAGGCAGGAAGGACGGACGGACACACTGAATTAGAAACTGAACAAGATGGCTGGTAGCTTGGAGACATAGTAGTAGAAACGAACTAAAATCAGACACAGCAAAGACTGAGAGTTAAGAAACGGCCTACCACACATGTAGCTGCAGTTAAAAAACTGGGAAGGTTAACAGAAAAAAAATTAATTTTTTTTTGGCCCTGTGGACCAAATCCATCTAATTTTATAAATAAATTTTAATTAGAACACAGCCATTCTTATTTATTTACCTATTATCTATGGCTGTTTTCATGCCGTAACAGCAGAGTTGAATAACTGCCATAGATCATAGGGTCTACAAAGCTGAAAATATTTTTTTTTATTTTTTGGCTCTTTACAGAAAAAGTTTGCTGAATCCCAATTTATACATTGGAATGAAGAACACTGGAATGGAAAATATGTGAGTAAACATAAAAGACTTCTCATTTTTAATTTCTTTAAAAGATAACTGACTAGAAAGCAAAAATAATAAGAATTGGATTGCGGGGTTTACGACATATTAAAAAAGTAAAATATATAACAACAATAGCTAAAAGGCAGGCCTGGGAAAAAGGGAAACTTTTAATGTTATATGTGAAGTGATATAGTATTATTTGGAGGAGACAATTTAAAGATATATACTACAAACCCTAAAGCAACCACTAAAGAAAAAAACGACCTAGCCTTCTGTACAGCAAAAGAAATAATTAGCAGAGTTAACAAGACAACCCACAGAGGTCAAAAGTTCGAGACCAGCCTGACCAACGTGGTGAAACCCTGTGTGGTGCATGCCTGTAATCCCAGCGACTCAGGAGGCCGAGGCAGGAGAACTGCCTGAACCCAGGAGGCGGAGGTTGCGGTGAGCCGAGATCACGCCATTGCACTCCAGCCTGGGTAACATGAGTGAAACTCCGTCTCAAAAA
>NW_016107348.1:708775-715570 GCF_001604975.1 Cebus imitator | reverse complement strand
AAAAAAAAAAAAAAAAAAAAAAAAAAAAGATAAAAAAAATGGTCAACAAGTATATGGAAAAATGCTCAATATCGCTAATTATCAGGGAAATGGAAATTAAAACCACAATGTGATACCACCTCACTTCTGCAAGAATGGCCATAATCAAAAAAATAATAGATGATGGTGTGGATGTGGTAGAAAGGGAACATGTTTATGCTACTGGTGAGAATGTAAACTATTATAACCACTATGGAAAACAGTGTGGAGAGTCCTTAAAGAAGGAAGATTTACCATTTGATCCAGCAATCCCATTAATAGGTATCTACCTAGAGGAAAAGTCATTACATGAAAAAGATACTTGCATACATGTGTTTATAGCACAATTTGTAATTGTAAAAACATTGAACCAGCTCAGATGCCCATCAATCAATGAGTGGATACAGAAAATGTGGTGTGTGTGTGTATACACACAACACATATATGTATATACATATATATACATGTACACATGTGTATATATACATGTGTATACATATACATGTATATATGTGTATATATACATATATGCATATACATATATGTATATACGTGTATATGTATACACGTATATGTATATATATACATATACATGTATATATACACGTATATACATATATACATATACATGTATATATATACACATATATACATATACATGTATATATATACACATATATACATATATACATATACATGTATATATACACACATATATGTGTATACACACACACCATGAAATACTACTCAGCCATAAAAAGGAATGAAATAATGGCATACACAGCAACCTGGATGAAACTGGAGACTATTATTCTAAGTGAAGTAATTCAGGAATGGAAAACCAAACATCCTATGTTCTCAGTCACATGTGGAAGCTAAGTTATGAGGATGCAAAGGCAATTAAAAATGATACATTAGACTTTGGGGGCTCGGGGTAAAGGGTGGAAAGTGAGGGCTAAAAGACTACACACTGGGTACAGTGTACCCTGCTCAGGTGATGGACACACCAGAATCTCAGAAATCACCACTAAAGAACTTATTCAAGTAACCAAACACCACCTGTTACCCAAAAACCTATTGAAGTAAAAAAATTATAAAAATTTTTTAAATCATGTAATTTATTCTAAGGGTTTTTACAAAACGGTTAATGAAAATTATACATACATAAGAAGTACAGTATAACAGAACAACTTAACGTTCCAATTCTTTGTTGCAAAACAAAAAATATAGTATGTGTATAGACTTAATATTGTTAAGATGAGAATTCTCCTCAAACTGATCTATAGACTTAAATTTAAAAATCAGATCAAAATCTTAACAGACTTTATGTAGACATTGACAAGCTAATTCTAAAATTTATGTGAAAATCAAAGGACGTATAATAGCAAAACAACTTGAGAAAAAGAAAGTTGGAAGACTAACATTATGTGATTTCAAGACTTATTATAAAGCTATGGTAATTAAGACAGTAGTATAAAGACAGACATATAGACCAAGAGGACAAAATGGAAATTTTTGAAACAAATACGGCCTATTGACTTTTGGCAAACGTGTCAAGGCAATTTACTGGAGATAGTCTTTTCAACAAATAGTGCTGGGACAACTGGATATTCAGATGCAAACAAAATAAATATTGATCCTCAATCATATCCTATACAAATATGAACTTGAATTGGATCTGAGACTTAAAAGTATAAAAATTTTATAAGAAAATGTAGGAGAAAATCTTAGTTATTTGAGTTAAAGATTTCTAAACAAGATACACATGGCTCAAATTGTAAAGAGAAAAAAAATCACTAAACAGGACTTGAAAACTTTTGCTCTTCCAAAGACACTAAAAGGCAAACCACAGACTGAAGGAAATATTTATTCCTGACAAAGAATGTGTGTACAGAATAAATAGCTTCTACAAGTAGGTAAGAAGATAACCCAATTTAAAAAGCGAGTAAGTACTTGAACAGGCAAACACACAAAAAATACGGTGAACATTGTGATAAACAGGAAAATGCAAATTGAAACTACAATAAGATGCCACTACATATCAATAAACTGGCAAAATTAAAGATTGACAATACCATCTGTTGGCAAGGCTGTGGAGTGCTTGGAACTTTTATTCCTTAGTGGTGGGATTGCAAACTGATGCAGTCACTTTAGAAAACATTTAGGCAGGTTTTTAAAAAGTTAAACATGCAGTTGCCATACGATCTAGCAAATTCACTCCTCTGTGTGTGTGTGTGTGTAATGTTTTTTTTTTTTTTTTTTTGACAGAGTCTCACTCTGTTGCCCAGGCCAGAGTACAGTGGCATCATTTCAGCTCACTGCAACATCTGCTGCCCAAGTTCAAGTGATTCTCCTGCCTCAGCCTCCCAAATAGCTGGGATTACACGCTCCTGCCACCATGCCCAGCTAATTTTTGTATTTTTAGTAGAGGCAGGGCTTCACCCTCTTGGCCAGGCTGGTCTTGAACTCCTGACCTCATGATCCACCTGCCTCGGCCTCCCAAAGTGCTGGGATTATGGGCGTGAGCCACTGCGCCCAGTCTCCTATGTATATATTCAATAGAAATAAAAACATACATCTACAAAAAGAGCTGTGTGTAAATGTTCATAGAAACTTTATTGATAATGGACACCTATGTTGTTTCCAGAATTTGACCATTAACTGGTAAACAGGTAAATTGTGGTATATCCATGTAACTGAATACTATTCAGCAAATAGGAACAAATTTTTGATACTGGCACAACATAAACAAAACTCTAAAATATTATGGTAAGTGAAAGAAGCCAGACATAAAAACTACATATGATTCCATTTATACGAAATTCTAGAAAAGGGAAAGTAACATGCTAGAGGCCAGCAAGGAGGCAACGGGACTGACTGCAAAGGGGCACGAGGAAACTTTCAGGCTGATGGAAACGTTACCACAATTGTGGCTGTGATTACAAGACTATACATTTGTCAAAACTCAAAGAACTATATACTTGAAAACCAGCAAATTTTACTCTATATAAGTGGGACCCCCTCCAAAAAAAAAAAGTGCAGAAAAAAAGAAGAGTGGCAAAGTTCAAGGAGCAATTGAGCCCAAACATAAAACAAGGACTAAACACAAATGCTAAGGTCCGTAATCTTTCAAGGTATATTTTGAAAGAGATAAATGAAGGTTTTTAGAACATGGCAAACCATCATGTTTGTCAACTGAGAGCATGCACAAGTACACACAAACCTACCAAAACCAGAGGGCTGTTCTGCAGAATCATCCACTCCAGGAGTTGAACTGGATGCTGCTGTGGAAGGCTGAGTTTGCTTTGGCTGAGTCTGACTGTTGCTGAGTTCAGACTGGCTCCCGTATGCTGACTGCTCTGACTGGGTAAGAGAGGTATAGCATTCTTCCAATTTGGGCAGTATGGAAGAATCTGAAGAACCATTTAAGTCTAGTTGCTGCAGAATGGAAACAAAAGGGGCAAAAGTATGAAAAACAAATGTTAGTATAATAAGAATTAGGCCCTATTTCCTTACTTAAAGGCAAAATACAAGTATTTCCGTATCATAAAATGAAACTACTCACTATCAAGAACCTATAGACTCTCTAGAAAAAGCAAGTCCTTCTCTATCTTAATGAACATAAATTCAAGAAAACATTTACGGAACACATCCCATAAGCAAACATGGCATACAATGCTACCATACAAAGGCTGGGAAAGAGGGGCAGAGCACGAGAGAAGTGATGCTCACCGAGCACTCTGTGTCAGGCACAGTGCTAGGTTATCTGCATGTGTTTCTTCATTTGAACATCAGAACAAGTGTCCTAGGTAGGTGCTGCTATGTCTTCTTCACTTAGCATAATGCTTTTACAGAGTGGTTAAGTTATCCAATGTCCATCAGTAAATGGCAGGGTGTAGATTTGAACATCAGGCCGGTCTGTGCTCTCTGTGCTCTACCACACCACCTCCCAGTCAGACAGGATCCCTGACCCTAAGGGCCTCTGAGTCCTCCATCAGGGAAACTGTGTGTGTGTAGCTAGCCATGAAAGGAGGCAAGAGCTGCGTGCTCCTTGGAAGGGCCAAAAAAGCCAGAGTTTGGGAGAAAAAGATGAACTTCCAAACTCAGATTGAACTTAAGTAAATGGAGTGCCAAATTTTAACCATTATGAATTAGACCCCATTTCCTGCCATATACTCATTGCTGAAGTAAGTGTACTCTATGGCCATTTAATAGCACTGATCTTTGATGATGTCAACTGGCACTGACACGAGTAAAGAGGACCCCATCAGACTAAGCTATGACAAACTGAACTAAGTGGTTTAGAGTCTGGGATCTGCCTAGAACAAACTGAAACAATAATTGTACAAACAGATGTAGGCTTGTTTTTCAGGCTCATATGCAACACACATTTAATATCAGCAAATGTTACTTCTGGGGCAAAAATCTATAGCAGCTTACTTTCAAAGATGGCTGACATGAATGTGGCTTATATAATTACATAATATACAAATACCTGTGTGAGAATTTTTTTTTCAACCAAAAAAGGTTTTTAAAATTCCAGATAGCTATACTGGGCCATACGTTATTTCAGGAAACCAAAGACCAAGACTCAAGTTTTTGCATAGCTTATGCAATTCACATGTATACATGAGCTACCCTTTATCTTCATTTAAAATGAGGCTAAGAATCACTGAATTTTTTCAATAAAGCAGCAATAATAATTAGGTAAATCAATATTTATTAATCTCATAAATTTTTTAAGCTGCAGAGATTACTAGTTCAAATCAGTCTTTGCAAGTGAGCAAACTCAGGGCACAAAAGGTAATTTGTTTCAACTTGCTAGTCAGTGGTCAAAACTAGGCCCTTGATTATAGCACTCCCAAGCCTGTGCTTTTTACATTATGCCCTACTGCCTACGTTTAGCTGTTTAATAGATAACATACAGAAACATTTTTTAAAAGCTGTATCTTCTTTCTTGACAAATGTCATTTAAGAAAGATGCACTGTTGACACGTATTTAAGATGCATGCTGATAGCTTTTACTCTGAATTTCACTCTAGATTTGTATAACATTTGAAAGCAAGTATGTGTAGTCAATTTAAGCCATTAATTAAAAAAAGAGTCTTTCCCTTCTAACAGTAATATACAGCCTTACTACTCAAAAGTGGTATTCACTCATCAGCAGCATCAGCATTATTTGGAAGCTTGCTAGACATGAAGAGCTTTAGTTCCTACCCCAGATATGCTGGCTAAGAATCTGCATTTTAACAAGACTCCCAGGTGACCTGTATGCACATTATAGTTTGAGAAGCACTGCTCTACCAGATTTATTCTTCTGTAGTTGCAAATGACTGACTCCCTCAAAATTGTTTGGAAATATACCATGATGGAACTACAGGTTAGTCTCAAAAACATGTTCATAATTTATGAAATATGAACAAAGTCCCCAAATCACCTCATATCTACTACAATGGCTATAATAAAAAAGATAGTTACAATTGTTAGCAAGAACACCAAGTGCTGACATGGACAAACTGGAGTACTCTTAAATTGCTGGGATGAATGTAAAATAGCACCGCTGCTCTGGAAAAAAGCCTGGTAGTTCCTCAAAATGTTAAACATAGGGTTACCATGTTTATCTAGTTACATACTAAGATAAATGAAAACATAGCAAGGAGTAAGAAAACAGCATAGGGCAGAACTCTGGGAGACACCACAGGAAGCAAACCTAGAAATTACGTCAGGAGGTAGGAGGAAAAAGATCATGGCATCACAAAAGCCAAAGGAAGATTATGTTTCAAGAAGGAAATGCAAGGTTAATTTCAAATAGTACTGAGCAATCAGGTACTGTAAGGTTAAAACATGTGCCCCTAATTTAGCAACATAAGAATAGATGGTAACTTGAAGGATAATCACTGCAATATTGTTTACAGTCACAAAATCTTAGAAACAGATATTCATCAGAACTATTTAAATCAGTTATGGCACATCCATACTCTGCAGGAGTTAAAACACTGAGGTAGGTTTGTAAGTACGGATAGAAAGGTGCTGAATGGTATGTGTATTATGTTCTCATGCATGCGTTTAGTTTCTAGGAAGGATACACAAGAAACTGCTTATGGTGGAGTTGGATTAGAAGAGGCAAGGATATCTTATTTCTGTAACCTGCAGAACTACTTGAATTTTAAAATCCTGCAAATGTGGTACTTTTATAATTTTCAAAGGCAAAACCTGTTTGTCTACGTAGAGGATGAAAAACAAGTGTGGTAGCTAGAAAGACTATGGGATCAAAAATTTCTTAAATGTTTAAATTTTGTTTAGATGGAAGGTACATAAACATGTTTAAATGCTTATGAGAATGTGCCAGTAGAAAGAGGCTGAAGATACAGACAGCAGGAGAGGACTGTGTCCTAAGCAGCTTCCAGTCCCATCTTTTGGATAAAGGGTATTCACCCTGCATGGTAAATACAGGGCGCCTTAGAATAGGAGTAGAAAAAGGGGTGGAAAATGAAAACTTCCTGAAGAAATACACCTTAAGAATACCTTAAGAAGTTCATTACGACACAGTAAAGATTTTACCTTGGTAAATTCTCTTCATGGGATATAAATAATAGTGTAAAGCTACATGATAGAAAGTTTGAGGACTCAGATTACCTGATTTCAAAACTTACTAATTAGCAGGCCGGGCGCGGTGGCTCAAGCCTGTAATCCCAGCACTTTGGGAGGCCGAGGCGGGTGGATCACGAGGTCAAGAGATCGAGACCATCCTGGTCAACATGGTGAAACCCCGTCTCT
>NW_016107348.1:699152-708635 GCF_001604975.1 Cebus imitator | reverse complement strand
AAAAAAAAAAAAAAAAAAAAAAAAAACAAAAAAAAAACTTACTAATTAGCTAGAGTAATCAAGACAATGTGACACGGGTAGAGGAACAGACATACAGACAACAGAGTTGAGAATCCAGAAATAAACCCAATCATTTATGTCAGCTGATTTTCAATAAGGACGCCAAGACTATTTCAATACGGAAGCCAAGACTATTTATAGAATTATCCTTTCAACAACTAGTGCTGGTACAGCTGAATGTCCACATACAAAAGAATAAAGTTGGACTCTATCTCACACCATAAAAAATTAACTCAAAATGGTTCAAGGACCTAAATTTAAGAGCTAAAACTATAAAATGCTTAGGTGAAAACACAGGTGCAAATCTTTGTAACCCTGGGTCAGGCAATGGCTTATTAGGGGATACTAAGTGCTCAAGCAACCAAAAATCTATTGGATCTTATTTAAAAAAAAACAAAAAAAAAAACACACAAAAAAAAACTTTCGTGCTGCAACGGGCACCATTAAGTGAAAAAAAAAAAAAACAAAATAGTAGAAAATTTTGAAAATATATCTGGTAAGAGACTTGTATTTTCTTATTACATCTGAGTAACAGGAGACAACCTACTTTTAAAATGGGCAAAGGGTCTGAATATCTTGTCAAAGAAGACACATCACCAATAAGCAAACAAAAAGACACCCAACATCATTAGCCATCAGAGATATGGAAATAAAAACCATCATGAGACACTGTTCATATCCACTAGCATGGCCGAAATCAAAAGGTAATAAGCGTTGGTGAAGTACGGAGAACTGGAACCCTCATACACTGCTGGGGGGAATATAAAATGGTGCAGTCACTTTGGAAAACAGTATGCCAGTTCCACAAAATGTTAAAAGTAGAATTACCATATGATCCAGAAATTCCACTCCTAAAGTTGTATCTCTAAGAACAACTAAAACATGTTCACACAAAACCTTATACTTGAACATTCTCAGCAGCATAATAGCCAAAATGTGAAAGCAGCCCAAATTCCTACCAACTGATGAATGGATAAATAAGATGTGGTATATCATAGAAGGGAATATTATTCAGCCATAAAAAGGAATGAAGTACTGGTTCATGCTACAACAAGGATGAATTCTGAAGACATTAACACTAGGTGAAAGAAGACAATCACTCACAAAAAAAACCACATGCCGTGTGTCATTTAACAGAAAACAATGTAGAGACAGAAAGCAGATTAGTAAGTAGCTGCCTAAGGCTGTGAGAGGACGGGGAAGGAGTATGACTGCTAATGGGCATGGGTGGTTTTTTTTTTTTTTTTTTTTTTTGGAAGGGTGATGAAAATATTCTAAAATAGACTGTAGTGATAGCTGCATAGCTAGCTCTGTATCCAAAAAAACGTTGAATTGTGCACTTTAAATAGTGAATTATAATGGTATATCAATTATCTTTCAATAAAGCTGTTTTTTTTAAAGAAAAAAAAAACATGAGAAACAAAATATAAAAACCTACTTTATCCTAAAATTAAATTCATGCTATTAAGTAATCTACATTTCTGGAGGAGACCATTCTATGAAATACAGAATGACTTTATCATTGCTGTCATACAAAGTAACCACGGTCTGAACGAAATGTATCACTTAGAAGGTTCATCTTCCCTAGATCTGGTTTTCAACAAGTCTTCTAAACTTACACTCTTTATTTTCAATGCAACACACCAAACTAAAGAGGCCTGGCAGCCAAATTTCATGATTCACACAAACTGCCCTGCTGTTTTCAGGACGCTTGTAATATATTCAAGAAACATGAAACAAACAGATTCTATGCCAGGATTACTGCTTCCTGCCAAAGCAATGAGAAAGAAGAAATTAATCTAGATTATGTAACAGATAAAGAGCTTACAATTATGACTAAGTTATAGAAAAATCCCAATTTTCTACCTCCCTAAGAGAGGTTTAATCTTTTAAAATTCTAGGCTCAGGATTTTCTTCTGAAGCAATAAGGAATTATGTTAAAATTCACTTAAAAATCAACATACATTTTATATATATGTAATTCTACAACTGCTAGGAGAGGGGTCGTTAACCACAAGTATTCTGGGGTGCAAATCCACTCATAACTCTAGTACAAAGCCCAAAAACTCAAATCTAACATAAACAACAACAGCTACAGCAACCTGTTAAGAGCAGAGAATATCAAAATATGTAAATTGAGACAATTTTGCTTTCTAAAAATGGAAGGACTTCCTTATGCAAACCTGCCCCAATAATCTGCATTAGACATTTACCTTTTGAATCTTGTTTGTGCCAGTATTTTTTTCTTGAGCACCCAGTCCTTCTGGTTTATGAACTACTTTTGTTCCATTTACAAGGCCTGAAGGCTGCCAAGAATCATCCCATGTATCTTTGGGTGTAGAAAAACACCAATCCTATAATGAAAAAATGGCAACAATAGACAGTCGAGATAAAGTGCCACATGATCCAAAAAGAGGATAACTTGGGCAAGATCAATGCAAGAAAGCAATGCATATTAAACAAAAAGGTATTTATTAACTTTCTCTATCAGTGTGACTTTCCTCCTTGCTTTATTGGTTCATACCCAGTATCCTGAACTCTGAACTCATGGATCTCCAAAATAAACACAACTGTTTTGTAGTCTTTAATATCTTTTTCATGGCTAGATTTTTTTTCATGATCATCTAGTAGTCAAACAGCACAAACATGAAGGAGAAAAACTTCAGATATTTCTTCTTACAGCCAGTGGGAAATATATTTTAAATACATATAGTTAGGCCTAATATTAGCAAATATGCTGAGTCCAGAAATCCAGAGGTTGTATTACAATGCTAAAGCAACAATAGTAAAATTAGAAAAAATGGTTTATTTACAGATCCTAAGGGCCTTGACTAGGGGCTGATAAAACAAAAATCACAATGATTAAAAGGATGGATATGCAAACATAGGCCTATGGTATATTATCCCATGATGAATCCTCTGTCCCCCTACATACCACTACCATTTTTTAAAATCATGTATTCTTTTGAATTATGGCCTGATAAGTCCTTTCGAATTCCAGAATAGACAGCTTTCTTGAGACATAGAAAATTAAATCAGTACTGATTGCTTTCTTCTTTTTTTTTTTTTTGAGAATGGGTCTTTCTCTGTTACTCAAGCTGGTGGAGTGTAGTGGGATGATCTTTGCTCATTGCAACCTCCAGTTCCCAGGCTCAAGCACTGATCCTCCCACCTCAACCTCCCAAGTAGCTGGGAACACAGGTGCACAACACCATGCCTGGCTATTTTTAGTAGAGACAGGGTCTCACCATGTTGCCCAGTCTGGTCATGAACTCCTGAGCTCAAGTGATCCACCTGCCTTGGCCTCCCAAAGTGCTAGAATTACAGGCTTGAGAGGCAGTGCCTGGCCTGATATGCTTTCTATTTTTCCAAGGATCTAACCTTCTGTGGCATTTCTTTACATGATGAATACTGATTCTTTCCACCAAGGCTTGCAGTAAACAGACAGGAGGCAGCATCACCTCTTTTTCCCATCTTAGCCTGCACAGGTAACCAGTTCTCATCCCAAATATCATCACCTATGGTCACTGACTCCAGGCATGGCATTCCAGTGGGGATCTCATCCTAAAATGTAACAGAAGACAAAGAAAAATTATCATTTACAGTTCCTATATGAGCACATTTTTAAAATTTAGGTTTTATAGTTTTTTCCTGACTCCAGGTAAAGATGACAGTTTGAATACACAATTTATTACTTTCCCTCCTGAAATGCCACCGAAAGAATAATATAGAGATTTAAGACATAATCTTCATAGTCAAAGAGAACAGAAGAGGAGAAAGCACATCTACTTTCTGGGAAAACGAACGCAGACAAGTGACAACCGATTAAGCAGTCCTGAGAAGGTGGAATCCTGAGCTTGTGGTGAAAAAATTGAGAAGCAACCCAAATCTATACCATATATACCTTAAAAATTCAGAAATATATACTGCAAGGTTTTTTGGAATTGAGGGAGTAAAATGGGAAAGAAAACAAGTGCACTGGCTGAAAGTCTGTGTAGGTAGGACTTAGATCTCCAGACACCCTCCCCTGTTCCAAGGACTTGGGCAACTATATCTCCTCTATCTGCCAGAAGACCAGAAATATTCTGGATGGTAAAACTGAGGATGGAGCAAGCAAAATAAAAAATTATTAAGGAATGAAATGAAGGGTTTATAATGAATATTGAGATCCCTGGCCCTCTTTTGAACAGCAGAACAGAAATAAAAGAATGCATGAACTGAAGACAGATCCATAGAAATTATCAAATCTAAACAAAAGAAGAAGACTGAAAACAAAAACAACCAAACAAAAAATCCATAACAGAGCCTCAGGGACTGTGGAACAATACCAAAAGATTTAATATTTGTGTCATCAGAGTCTCACAAGGAGAACATAAAGAGCATAATGCAGAAAAATAATCTGAAGAAATACGGCTGAAAAATATCCAAAATTTGGTGAAAGACATACAACTACAGATTCGAGAAGTTCAACAAAACCCAAACTGGATAAACCTAAAGAAATCCATGCGACAGAATCTACTCAAGTTGCTGAAAACTAAAGACAAACTATCTTGAATGTAGCCAAAGAAAAATAAAACATTACTTATAAAGAAAAAAGAGTTTCAATTACTGTGGATTTTCCATCAGAAACCATGAAGGCCAGAGAGAAGAAGAAGAAAACTGTTAAAGCGCTAAATGAGAACATCTGGCAATGCAGGTTTCTATGTACAGTCAAAATATCCTTCAAGAATGAAGTAATAAATATATTCTCAATAAAGAAAACAGAGTTCATGGTCAGCAAATCTACTCTAAAATAAATGTTAAAGGAAGCTCTTTGGACAGAAAGGAGATGATATCAACAGGAAACCTGTAACATCAGGAAAAAATCAACAGAAATGATAAATATCTGGATATATATTCTCCTCTTGAACTTTTAAAGAATATTTTTGAAGATGGAAAGCAAAAACTGTAACATCATAAACTGTCAATGATTAATCCACATAAATTTTATGTCAAAGGTGTAATATATAAGATAAAGATAGCAGAAAGGAAGAAGGAATGGGTAAAAGACTTAAATAGTAGTGCAAGACACTGACATACCAAAGTGGTAAAAGTCAATCTTGATTGACAATTGTAATTGTTAGAGTAACCACTAAAAACACTATACAAACCAATATAATGAAAAACATAGTAAAGTGGAATACTGAAAAATGTTCAAATAACCTAAGAGAAGGCAAGAGAAAGCAGATGAATGAAAATCAGGGAACAAACAGAAAAATAAACTGGCAGATCTAAAATAAAAACATATATATAACCAAATGAACATAAATGGTCCGAACATACTAATTAAAATTCAGATTGTCAGAGTGGAGTAAAAAAATAATCAAACTAGGCTGGGTGTGGTGGCTCATGCCTGTAATCCCAGCACTTTGGGAGGCTGAGGCGGGTGAATCACCTCAGGTCAGGAGTTTGAGACCAGCCTGACCAAAACGGAGAAACCCCGCTTCTATTAAAAATACAAAATTAGCCAGGTGTGGTGGCACATGCCTGTAATCTCAGCTATTCAGGAGGCTGAGGCAAGAGAACTGCTTGAACCCAGGTGGCAGAAGTTGTGGTGAGCCAAGATCGCAGCATTGCACTCCAATCTGGGCAACAAGAGTAAAACTCTATCTCAGTAAATAAAGTAAACAAACAAACAAACTATATGCTGTCTCAAGGAATTTCAAATACAATGATACAGGTTAGAAGTAAAAGGATGAAAGAAGCAGCTTCTCTGGTCCTTCTGGAATCTGCATCTGGTTCAGCCCACCTGCCTCCACTCTTGCCTCCACCATGTCTATCAAGGTGACCCAGAAGTCCTACAAAGTGGCCACTTCTGGTCCCCGGGCCTTCCTACACGAGTGGGCCCAGTGCCCGCATCAGCTCCTTGAGCCTCCTCCAAGTGGGCAGCAGCAACTTCTGGGGTGGCCTGGGTGCAGGTTATGGTGGGGTCAGTGGCATGGGAGGCATCACCACCATCATGGTCAACCACAGCCTGCTGAGTCCCCTTAACCTGGAGGTGGACCCCAACATCCACCCCATGTGCACCCAGGAGAAGGAGCAGATTGAGACCCTCAACAACAAGTCTGCCTCCTTCATTGACAAGGTAAGGTTCCTGGAGTAGCAGAACAAGATGCTGGAGACCAAGCAGAGCCTCCTGCAGCAGCAGAAGATGGCTCGGAGCAACATGGGCAACCTGTTTGACAGCTACATCAACAACCTTAGGCGGCAGCTGGAGACTGGGCCAGGAGAAGCTGAAGCGGAGGTGGAGCTTGGCAACATGGGGACGGGTGGGAGGACTTCAAGAACAAGTAGGAGGATAAGATCAGTAAACGTACAGAAATGGAGAATGAATTTGTCTTCATCAAGAAGGATGTGATGAAGCTTACACGAACAAGGTGGAGCTGGAGTCTTGCCCAGAAGGGCTGACTGATGAGATCAACTTCCTCAGGCAGCTGTATGAAGAGGAGATGTGGGAGCTGCAGTCCCAGATCCCGGACATGTCTGTGGTGCTGTCCATGGACAACAGCCCCTCCCCCGACATGGGCAGCATCATCGCTGAGGCAAGGCACAGTATGAGGAGATCGCCAACAGCAGCCAGGCTGAGGCTGAGACCACATACTAGATCAAGTATGAGGAGCTGCAGACACTGGCTGGAAAGCATGGGGATGACCTGCAGCATACAAAGACTGAGATCTCTGAGATGAACTGGAACATCAGCTGGCTCCAGGCTGAGATTGAGGGCCTCAAAGGCCAGAGGGCTTCCCTGGAGGCCGCCATGACAGATAACGAACAGCACAGGGATCTGGCCGTTAAGGATATCAGCGCCAAGCTGTCCCAACTGGAGGCCGCCCTGCAGCAGGCCAAGCAGGACATGACGCAGCAGCTGCGTGAGTACCAGGAGCTGATGAACATCAAACTGGCCCTGGACATCGAGATCGCCACTTACAGGAAGCTGCTGAAGGGCAAGGGGAGCCAGCTGGAGTCTGGGATGCAGAACATGAGTATCCATACAAAGACCACTAGCAGCTATGCAGGTGGTCTACGTTCCGCCTATGTGGGCCCTTACAAGCCCTGGCCTCAGCTATGGCCTGGGCTCCAGCTCCTTCAGCCGCACCAGCACCACCAGGGCCATGGTTGTGAAGAAGATTGAGACCCGCAATGGGAAGCTGGTGTTGGAGTCCTCAAATGTCCTGCCCAAGTGAAGAGCTGTGGCAGCCCCTCCCAGCCTGCCCCTCCTGAGGCTGCCCCAGAGCCAGAGAGGGAGGCCCCTGTGCAGGGAACATGGGAAAAAGAAGACCCACCTGAGGCTCAGCCCTAGCCCTCACCCCACCCACAGGGGAGTTTACTGCCTGGGGAGCCCCCCTTGTCCATGCCACCAGCTGCAAAACAATTTTTTTTTTTTTTTTTGTCCAAAATAAAACCTCACCTAGCTCTGCCCACCCCTCCCCCTCCAAAAAAGGGATGGAAAAAAGTATACTAGGCAAACACACACACACACGTGCGCGTGCACGACAGCTGGAATAGCTATACTGATATCAGATTATGTAGGCTGCAGTGCACAAAAAGTAATTGTGAATAAAGACAGACATATCATAACGATAAAAGGGTCAATTCACTAAGACATGTAAGAATCCTAAATGGATAACACCTAAGAATAGAGCTTCAACATGCACAAGAAAAAAAAAAACTGACAAAATGAAAAGAGAAATAAACAAAATCCAAGATTATAGTTATAGACTTCAACGTTCTTCTCAGTAATCAACAAAATTGGTAGATAGCAAGTATCAGAAGAACTCAGCAATACCACCAATCAACTGGCTCTGACATTTATAGAACACTCCACCCAACAACAGAATATATTTTTTTTTTCCAAAGGCACATGGGTGTTTACCAAGCCAGACATATCCTGTGTTGACAAAACAAACCTTAACAAACTTAAAGAACCGAAATCATACTAAGTTCGTTCCAAGGCCATATTAATCTGGAAATAAGTAACAGAAAGTTAACATGAAAATTTCCAAACACCTGGAAATTAAACAACACACTTCCAAATAATTCATGTGTCAAAGATAGTATCTCAAAATAAGTTATAAAATATTTGAACTGAATGAAAATAAAAATACAATGTTCATTAAATTTCCATCTTAAAAAACAGAAAAAGAAAGCAAAAATAATCCCAAAGAAAATAAATCAATGAACTTGAAAACAAAGACAACAGATAAAAACAATGACACAAAAGCTTATTCTCCGGGAATGGGAAGTTCATTAAAATGGATAAATTTCTAGTAAGACTAACGAAAAGGGGAGAAGACAAATTGCCAATATCAGGAAGGTAACAGGAGATTATCACTGGAGACACTGCAGATAACAAAAAGTTAATAAGGGGATACTATAAACAATGTTATACTTATAGTTGACAACTTAGATGAAGTGAACCAATTCCTCATTTTATAACTTAAATGAGTCACTTCCTCAAAAAACGCAAAATACCAAGACTAAACTAAGATCTGAATAATCTAAGTTTAATAATCTAATTTGAATAAACTAAGTTGATTTGAATAATCCTATATCTACTAAAGCAATTGACTTTATAATTTAAATTCTTCTGGAAAAAAGTCTCCAGGACCAGATGGTTTTATAAGGTAACACCAAACATTTTAAAAATTAACTTCTCTCCCTGAAAAAGAACCTGATTTTATGTAATCTTTTTCAGAAAACAGATGAGTGAATACTTCCAACTCATTTTATTAGGACAGTATCACTCTGTACAAAGTATACATTAATAAAACATGGTATATATACACAACGTAATACTATTCAGCCTTTAAAAAGAAGGAAACCTTGTAATTTGTGACAAAATGGATGAACGAGGAAGACATTATGTTACATGAAAGAAGCCAGACACAGAAAGACCAATATCGCACACCATCTCACTTACACGTGGAATCTGAAAAAGCAGAATAAAATAGCGGTTACCAGAGGGTAGGAGGTGGAGGAATTGGGCCGATTTTGGTCAAAGGACACAAAATTTCAGTAGACGGGAGGAGTAAGTTCAAGAGATCTGCTATACATCTTGGTAAGTTCAGTTAATGGAGACATATTGTATACTTAAAAATTGCCAGAAGAGATTTTTTAAAACTGTTTTCACCCCCAAAAATAACAAATATGCCGGGCGCAGTGGCTCAAGCCTGTAATCCCAGAGCTTAGCGCTTTGGGAGGCCGAGGCGGGTGGATCACGAGATCAAGAGATCGAGACCATCCTGCTCAACACGGTGAAACCCCGTCTCTACTAAAAATACAAAAAAAAGTTAGCTGGGCATGGTGGCACGTGCCTGTAATCCCAGCTACTCAGGAGGCTGAGGCAGGAGAATTGCCTGAACCCAGGAGGCGGAGGTGGCGGTG
>NW_016107348.1:690412-697567 GCF_001604975.1 Cebus imitator | reverse complement strand
TAGGTGATGGGGAGGAAGGCAGCAAATCACACTGCCACGTGTGTACCTATGCAACAATCTTGCATGTTCTTCACATGTACTCCAAAACCTAAAATGCAATAAAATAAATGGGGGAAAAAAAAAAGAAAATAAAGATCCACACAAAAAAAATAAATAAAAAAGAAATACAATTCTACATAATCCTTATCAGAAAATAGCAAAGGGGGCAACATTTCCAGATTCATTTTATGAGGCCAGGATTACCTAGTACAAAAACCAAAGACAGTAGAAGAAAGCTACAGAACAGTATCTCATGAAAACAGAAATCGATTTGCAAACCCTAATTTGCAGACAACACTACTGATATAGAAAATCACAAAAGGAATCAACAAAACACCCCCTAAAATTGATAAGTGAGGCTAGCTAAAAACTAATTTCTATATACTAGCAATTAAAATACAAAAACTGGGGAAATATTTATAATAGCTCTCAAAATAAATGAAATATGTAGGTATAAAACAGAGCATGTACAAATTGTATATACTAAAAATTCTAACACTGTTGAACAAATAAAGGAAAACCTAAATAAATTAGGGAGATACACCATGCTCATGAACTAAAGTATCAACTTACCTCAAAATTATCTCTATAACACAACTCCAATCAAAATCTCGGGCATAGAGAAGCTAATTCTAAAATTTACAAGTAAAGAAAAAGGAACCAAAATATTTACAACAATTTTGAAAAAGAAGTATAAAATAGGAATCATACTACCAGATTTTAAGCGGTACTATACAAGGCTACAGTAGTCAAGACAATGTGGTAGTGATGAAGACACATAAATATAGGTAACTGGAGAAGAATACAGAGTCTAGAAATAGACTTACAGAAATATGGACAACTGATTTTTGATAAGGCTTCAAAGGAAATTCAATGGAGACAGGATAACCTTTTCAACAAAGGATGCTGGATCAATTGGACATCCACATGTAACAAAATGAAACTTGACCTAAATTTCATGCTAAATTAACTCAAGATGTCTTGACACTGGAAACACTGTCCATAACAGAAAACAAGTTGGTATGATAGGTTTTCTCAAAATTAAAAACTTCTGTATGAAAGACACTATTAAGAGAATGAAAAGACAAACTACAACTGGGAGAAAATCATATTATTTGACAAAGAACTGGTATCCTGAATATATAAAGAACTCTCAAAACTCAAGAGTAAGAAAACAACCCAATCAAAAAACGAGGAAAAGACTTCAACAGACATTTCACCAAGAATTGCATATAGATGGCAACTAAGCACATGAAAAGATGTTCAACATCATTAGTTAGTAAGGAAACAGAATTTACAATCATGCTGTGATACTACTACACACCTATTAGAATGGCTAAAGGAAAATTATTAACCATGTCAAGTGCTGACAAGAAAATGGAGCAACTAGAACTCATGTATTATTGGTGAAAATGAAAAATGGTACAGCCCCTCTGGAAAAAAGTTTGACATACATTTATCACATGATCCAGCAATCTTACTCCTGGGTATTTACTCTAGATAAATGAAGCTTATGTTCACACAAAAACCTGTACACGAACATTTATAGCAGCTCTATTCATAAATATGCTAAACTGGAAACAATCCAAATATCCTTCAATAGGTGAATTGGTATATAAACTGTGGTATATTTATACTATAAAATACTATTCAGCAATCAAAAAGAACATATTATATATACAAGAGCTTGGAAGAATCTCAAAGGTACAGAATTATATTGAATGAAAGAAGCCAGTCTCCAAAGGTTACAGACTGTGTGATTCTACCTACATGACAGTCCTGAAAAGGTAAAACTAGAGTGACACAAAATAGACCCCAGACCAGTAGCTAGGGGTTAGGGATGTGGGAAGACTGATTACAAAGGGGTAGCACAAGGGAGTTACTTTAGATGATGGAGCTGTTCTATATCCAACTGCAGTGCTGGTTATACAAATCTACATATTTATTAAAGTTGATAGAACAGTACACCAAAAAGTCAATTTTACTATATATTAATTTATTATAAAAGAAAAATATTAACATGAAAGAAAATAGAAGTTATACAAGGAAAAAAATGATGTAATAGTACACAATAATACTTGGCCAAGCTGTGAAAAGCATTTACATAGTCACTGTAATGTAAATATTAAATAGTAATATGATGAAAAGTTTGATATACTGTATCAGTAAGATGGTAAGGGGAAGGGACAAAAAGGTTATGTTTGTATGTGGTGGTGGTAAGGTGATGAAAGAAAGCTAAACCCTCATCTTTGATAGTGGAAAATCCATAGATACTTAAAACTGAAAAATCAGGAAGTAATAACATTAGGATGTTATTTAATGAAACAAACAGAAGTAAATTCCAAAAGCAGCTAAAAGAGAGAAACATGGATGCTCTGGGAAATAGGAAATGTAGGGGAAGGGGTCATGGGGGATCCTAAGTTTTGGGTACATAAGCATTTGATTAAAACAAAAATACATCCTCCAAAAAAGTTATAAACATTTGTCCCAATGGGTTTTTCATAATATAATTTCCCAAGAATAGTTTCTAATCATTGTATAATTCTTGAAGACCACCCCAAGCCACAAGATTATTAACTAACACATCAAAGCCAGGTATCTTTGTGATCAAGGTTATGTTGTTATAACTTTGGTCTTGGTTACTATGGACAATTTTTATTTTTTTGAGACAGAGTCTCACTCTATCACCTGGGCCAGAGTACATTGGCATGATATCAGCTCACTGCCACCTCCACCTCCTGGGTTCAAGGATTCTCATGCCTCAGCCTCGTGAGTAGCTGGGATTACAGGCACATGCCACCATGGCTGGCTAATTTTTTTGTTTTATTTTGTAGAGACAAGGTTTCATCATGTTGACCATGCTGGTCTCAAACTCCTGACCTCAAGTGATCCGCCCACCTCAGCCTCCCAAAGTGCTGGGATTACAGGTGTGAACCACCGCGCCTGGCCCAAGAATTTGTAATATTAAAATCAGTGGGGTTTAAAGGAAGTTTATTGCAGTCCTATTCACTTATGAATTCAGTGTATTATATTAATTACATAGTCAAAGACTAACTTTCCTTCACCTACCTCATTTTCTTCCTTCAGATCCTTTGGCTCTGGGTTGGACCACTTTGGATCTTCTTCAAAGCTCTTATTGCAGGTTTTCAAAGAATCAAATTCAGAATCCTTTAATGGCTCCTTTGGCTCAGATTTCAGATGACTTAAAGACTTTTCATCATTAATATCTTGCTAGTAAATACGAAAGATAATTACTTTATTTTCAATATTACTGCTGCTTCCAAAATCTACCTGCCTATACATTTTGGGGCGAAGTTTTTGCTACATTGTTTTGCATAATACAAATGCAACATTATTTTACAGCTTTATCCATCATGATCCCAAGTCTTCCCATCCTGCTACACTAGTTCCAGCCAATGAACATCCACTGAGCCCTTATTCTGAAATGTCTACAAGACAGGTCTGTGAATACAAAGATGAATGCAATAGATTCCAGCTCTAATGGAACTAAAATATATTGTGGGAAGACCTAGAATCAGTCTTCCGAGTACAGCCATTACAAAAATATGACCAAAATATGACTGACAGAAGAGGACATCTGAGAAGATGTAATGAAGAAGGTAACAAAAGATGAGTAGAAATTCACAAGGAACTGGGTGTAGAGGTGTAGGTGTGTGTGTAGCATATGGGAGTCTTAATATGTCAAAGTACAGACTGGGGTGGGATAGAATTTTAAGCCCTTTCTCTTTTGCAGAAAAGATTGTTCTTATTTCATCTCCAGGATAAAACTATGACGATTTGAAGACACTAACAGAGTGATAGGATATTCTAAAAATAGTAAAGGCTGAATTCAATTTACTATTTAAGAATGAAGAAATGTAATTCTTCTAATCCAGTGTCAATGACTAAGAAAAATTCAGGCTTCAGAAAGTGTTGGGCATATAAGCTTCATTAATTTTAACATTAACTAAAAATCTAAAATCTTTATATTATTTTGAACATGCAGTATGAAACATCTGTACATATATTTCATAACAGGTTAATCTCCCAGTAGTCAAAATGCCCTTTATTCTAACAATTAGTAAATGTCTACTTAAAAAATCATCTCTATAATTTTATTTTCAAAGTCAGATATCTGAAACACACTAAATAATACCTTTACATTTTATCGAAAAAAATAAAAAGACATTGTATCAATAAAACAAAACATTTTGGCCTTCAAGTTAAACACATCCTGTATTCTTAGCCCGGCACCTGTTGTCATGAGGAATATAAGACTTGGAGGACATGATTTATTTGCTCAAGAAACATTAAGTTCTCACTATGTGCTTCACTTGCCTTTTACAGACTGAATATCCCTTATCCAAAATGCTTGGGACCAAAAGTGTTTCAGAATTTGGATTTTGAAATATTTGCATATACATGAGATATCCTGGGGATAAGACCCAGGTCTAACATGGAATTCATTTATGTTTCTATCTACGTAATATGCCTAGCTTGAAGATAATTTTATATAATTTTTAAATAATTTTGGGCATGAAACAAAGTTTGGACTGCATTTTATCTACAGCCTGTCATTTGAGGTTAGGTGTGGAACTTTCCACTTGTGATATCATGTCAGCACTTACAAATTTTGAGATTTTGGAGCATTTCAGATTTTGGATTTTTGCACTAGAGATGTACAACTTGTCTTTATAATGAAGATATGCAAGTACAAACCTGATAAGTTGTTGTAAAGATTAAATTAGTTAACACATATGAATGCTTTTAACAGTGCCTGCCATGTGGTATAAGTTCAATAAATAATGCTGTTATTCTTATTGCTATGAGCTGGAAAAATACATAATAATGATATTATAATATCATTACTATGAAGGGAGGAATTGCTGAAAGTTTACAGGGAGAGTAAGAAACAAGAATACCGAAGAACCTGTGTACTGCAGAGGGAAGAAGTATAGCATTCAGAGTCAGTGTAGCGAAGTCACAACTGCACAAAGACAGCAATAAACTTAAGCGTATGAGAGCAGTTGTTCAGGAGGAAGCACGACTGAAGCAAACATTTAAGCCAGCAAATAAAGAGACAAATTGTTAAGATCACCGTGCAAAATTTCCGAACTTTCCAAAATTTGGAAAGCCTTAGTTTCTTCATCTTAAAAAAATAAGGATTAAAGTAAAAGAATTATAATAGTATTTGCAAAAATCTCTTACCAGGATATGTAACTCACTCTCTTTTGACTGTGGACTTATCATTCGGTCTTCATTAAAATAGTGCTGCTGGGAAGGATAACCCAGTTCTGTCAAGACAATGTCCTCCGGCCCTCCACTGGATTTTGTGTATAAAGCTAAAGGGTTGAGCTCACCGAAACCCTAAGATTGAAAAAAGAAAAGGGATACTTTAATTTACATGACCAACAGAAAAAAGGTGAGAAAGCACTTAACTTTCAAATGCTATGGAAGTATATTATCTTCTGAATTTTAATAGTTAAAAATGTCTCCATATTGACGCTTTTTGTTTGAAAAATTATCAACGTAACAGTGAAATGTATATCGTTATCGATAACTGCAAAACAGGAGGGTTGTGATTCTTTAGGACAATTTCAGAGAACTAAATATTTTTTAAATTAATTATTGAAAATAAAAATATTCACATTTCAAATGACAATTAGTCAGATGCAGTTTTTCAGTGGTCATCTGAAAATTAAGAGTGCTCTGCATTAAAAAGCCAGGAATCTCATGGATGTCTCTAACTGGTTAAAGAATAAACCAAATAAACTTCTTTATTAAATTATCTTATACCTTGAAGTGGTGAAATTAAACAAACTATATTACAAAATACATTCAGACTACTCCACCTTAGAAGAGACATTTTCTCGGCATACAATAGCATGGCCCTCTGTTCTTAAGACATGATGGAAATAGATATCTTCATTTGAGGATGTATCACACAAAAAAATGTTAAGGATGCCATCTACATATTCATCCACTACCCCCACTAATGGCTTCAAACCACACAACTTCTGGAAATGCAGAATAGCTTTTGATGTCCAGTGTTCCTGAAATACAATTAAGATATTGGATTCAGGTGACAGATCTAAACATGAATTACAGTAACCATATACAACAATGAATTCTGATGACACTAGAGATTTAAATGGGAATAAAACCATAAAACTACTAGAATAACACGTAAAAGGATAATTATGGTTTAGGGATAAGTCAGAATAAAGGAAAAATGATAAAAAATGTGATTACTAAAAAAATCTAAACAATTATGTGATACAGTACTTGCATTTTCAGAAACCGTGAGTTAGATGATTAGACCAACCCTCCCATAGAAAAGAAATGAAAATTCTAGGTAACAGAATTATTAAATATATCCAAAAGGCAACAAAGAACTGACAAGCTTGAACCAACTGTCAGGCCAAAATGGAAGGGAAAATGGGAACTACTTTTGTCTTAAGGGTACCTGCTAATGCAGGTAATTTGAAATTTGGTTTTGATAGTTGAACAAGATATCAAAGACAGGGTCCACCTATGGTGGGGAGTCTACAGGAGAACTTTCCTTCATTAAACCGAATCCCTAAGGAGATACTCTCTCAGGGTAAGGGAGGAAAGAAATAAACTATCCTTCACAAGGATTTGCAGCTCAATTTTCACATCACCAGGGTGGTCCATACATCCTCAAGTTGTTAAATGGTCCCAAATTGGTATATTTGGCAGAAGCACACATAAATCCTCTCTGCAGGTAGGCAACCTCAGCCTGTATTATTCAACCATTCTTACTGTTAATTTTTCAAAGACAATGAGCAGTATATAGGCAAAGACAAAAAGCATACAGGCCAAGCGCAGTGGCTCACGCCTGTAATCCCAGCACTTTAGGAGGTCAAGGCGGGTGGATCATGAGGTCAGGAGTTCAAGACCAGCCTGGCTAAGGTGGTGAAACCTCACCTCTACCTAAAATACAAAAATTAGCTGGGTGTGGTGGCATGCACCTGTAGTCCCAGCTGCTCAGAAGGCTGAAGCAGGAGAATCACTTGAATTTGGGAGGTGGAGGTTGCAGTGAGCTGAGATCACGCCACTGCACTTCAGCCTGGGCAACAGAGCAAGACTCCACCT
>NW_016107348.1:651252-690402 GCF_001604975.1 Cebus imitator | reverse complement strand
GAGGTTGCAGTGAGCTGAGGTCACTGCACTCCAGCCTGGGTAACAGAGCAAGACTCCACCTAATTAAAAAAAAAAAAATACATACAAAGAAACAATGGATCAAAAAAAGAACAAATAGAAACAATATAACAAATCCTCAATTTTAGATATTTTAATTTCTAGAAAAGTTCTAAAACTTACTATGCTTAAAGCCAAAAAACTAAAAAAACAGTTTAGCCTGAAAGCCTCTGCAGAAATTAGCAATCTATAAAAATTTATCTAACAGAACTAAGAAGTTTTAGAAAGTAAAAAGTAATAACCACATTTAAAACGTCATGTCAATTCAGTAACAGATCAGACAGAATTAAAGTTTAAACTGCTAGAGTATGAGGTATTTTGGAAAAAATTTCCCAGAATGCAACATAGAAAGACAGACAGATGTAAAACATAGCAGAAAGGTTAAGAGAAATGAAAGAAAAACTGAGACCTTTTAACACTTTGAATTATGGTCCCAGAAAAAAAGCAGCAGAAATAAGAACACAAATATGAATATGGAGAATAGACAATAACTGAAGAGGTAATAGTTGGGCATTTGCAAGATTTAAAAAAAAGTAACAAACCACAAATAAATGAAGTCTGATGAACCATAAAGTGGCGTAAATAATAAATTCACACATAAACACATCATACTGAAGCTGAAGAACATGAGCAACTAATAGAAAATCTTACAGCTAAAGAGGCTGGGCGCAGTGGCTCACACCTGTAATCCTAGCACTTTGGGAGACCAAGGTGGGCAGATCATGAGGTCAGGAGTTCAAGACCAGCCTGGCCAACATAGTGAAATCCTGTCTCTACTAAAAATACAAAAAAGAGTTAGGCACGGTGGCACGTGCCGGTAGTCCCAGCAACTTGGGAGGCTGGCTGAGGCAGCATAATCACTTGAACCTGGAGGGTGGAGGTTGCAGTGAGCCAAGATCGCACCACTGCACTCCAGCTTGGGCAACAGAGTGAGACTGTGTCTCAAAACAAAACAAAATAAACAAACAAAAACAGTCTCTTTCTCAGAAAGGATATTACTGCCTTCAAAGAAACATCTATTAAATTGACAGCTGACTAATCAGAAAACAGTAAGAGAAACCAGAAACCAGTAATGGTATCTTCAATGTGCTAAAGATACTAACTGCTAACCTAGAATTCTACACCTCATAAATACATTTTTTAAAATTATACTTTAAGTTCTGGGTACATGTGCAGAACGTGCAGGTTTGTCACATAGGCACACACATGCCATGGTGGTTTGCTGCACCCATGAACCCCTCATCTACATTAGGTATTTCTCCGTTATTCCCCCCAGCCCCTCACCCCGACAGGCCTCAGTGTGTGATGTTCCCCTCCCTGTGTCCATGTGTTGTCATTGTTCTATTCCTACTTATGAGTGACGTGTGGTGTTTGGTTTTCTGTTCTTGTGTTGCTTTGCTGAGAATGATGGTTTCCAGCTTCATCCATGTCCCTGCAAAGGACATGAACTCATCCTTTTTTATGGCTGCACAGTATTCCATGGTGTATATATGCCACATTTTCTTTATCCATTCTATCATTGGATGGGCATTTGGACTGGTTCCAAGTCTTTGCTATTGTGAAAAGGGCTGCAATAAACACAACGTGTCCATGTGTCTTTATAGAATAATTTCTAATCCTTTGCGTGTATATCCATTAATGGGATTGCTGGGTCAAATGGAATTTCTATTTCTAGGTCCTTGAGGAATCACCACACTGTCTTCCACAATGGTTGACCTAATTTACACTCCCACCAACAGTGTAAAAGCATTCCTATTTCTCCACATCCTCTCCAGCATCTATTGTTTCCTGACTTTTTAATGATTGCCATTCTAACTGGCATGAGATAGTATCTCACTGTGGTTTTGATTTGCATTACTCTAATGACCAGTGATGATGAGCTTTTTTTCATATGTTTGATGACTGCATAAATGTCTTCTTTTGAGAAGTGTCTGTTCATATCCTTCACCCACTTTTTGATGGGGTTGTTTTTTTCTTGTAAATTTAAGTTCTTTGGAACCATAAAAACCCTAGAAGAAAACCTAGGCAATACCATTCAGGACACAAGCATGGGCAAAGACTTAATGACTAAAACACCAAAGGCAATGGCAACAAAACCCAAAATTGACAAACGGGATCTAATTAAACTAAAGAGCTTCTGTATAGCAAAAGAAACTATCATCCGAGCGAGCAGATAACCTACAGAACGGGAGAAAATTTTTGCAATCTATCATCTGACAAATGGATACATTTTTCTACGATAAGTGAAAAATATGTTATTTTTGGATAAACATAATTTTGCTGACCCTCATTAAATAAAATCCTAAGGATACACAGTTCAAATGAAGGAAAATGGGTCCAGAAGAAGGGTTTGACTTAAGAATGAAGAGCAGATAAACATGTAATTAAATATAAATTGACATTTTATGCAATTTCTTGGGGGGTTAAAAATTGTAACATTACACAACAAATACAGGTCAGAAGCGTAAAGGAGTTAAAGTGATCTAATGTCCTTGCATTGCTATACATGTTGTATTTCCTAGAGTAATTATTAAAACAATAGTGTATTACTTAGTAAATTATCTTAAAAATCTCTTCAAAATAAAGTGTGCATGGTGAGAAAAATAATAGATATATAGCATACACAAAATAAAGTATAAGATTTAAACCTAGATATTTCAATTATTACAATAAATGTAATCTGACTAAACATTCTGACTGAAAGACAAAAAGTATTAGCCTGGATTTTAAAAAATACAACTATATATAGTTCATAAAAGACATCTATATAAAGATATGAAAGGGTTGAAAGTGGAAAAACAGTTTAAAAACACACTAGGATAATATTAAATAGAAAATGATAGAGTTACATTAATATAAGACAAAACAAGTTTTAAAGCAAAAAGCATTAGTAGAAATAAAGAGGTTAACTTCATAAAGATAAAACATCTCGTCTGCCAGGAAGATATAACATTTTTGATATTGCATATGTACCTAATAACATAGCCTCAATTGTATACAAAATAAAAACTGAACTATAGGAAGAAATACATAAAATAATCATAAACAAAAACTACACTTCTTTCAATAATTACAGAAAAGCAACATAGAAAAATCAGAAAGAATGAGTTTCACACAATAAAGTTGACCTTATGGTCATATATAGAAAATATTGCACACAACTGCAGAATGTATACTTTTTAAGAAGACATGACCATTTACAAAAAGTGATACTATACTGAACCACCAAGCAGCCTCCTCATAAAGGGCTGATATCCAGAGGATGATTTCTGACCACAGTATATTTAAACTAGAAATCAACCACAAAAGGACAAATTAGAAAAATGTTTATAAACCAAGTAACTTCTAAATAATCTATGAATCAAACAAGAAAGCAAAATATAAATTAGAAAACATTTTAACTGAACAATAATAGAACTACTACACAGCAAAACTTATGAGATCCACCTAAAGACTAGAAATAATCTAAGCCTGCACACATCAGGAACTTGGGGAAAGAGCAAAATAAACCGAAAGAAAGTAGAATTAAGCAAACAGTAAAAATAAGACAGAAATAAACAAAATACTAAAAAATGTTTATAACAGAAACAAGAAAGCCAAACTTGGTTCTTTGAACAAACTATTCAAAATGGCAAATATCTGTCTCTTTAGATCCTTAAAAAAGACACAAATACATATTTGGAGTGTATGAAGACATATCATTACAGATGTCAACATCAAAAGGACAAAAAAATTATGAAGAATTTATGTCAAAAATGAAACTTTAAATGACATCAAAATAAGAAAGAATAAAAAATGAAAATTCTACTATAAATACATTTCAATCTTTTGCTGGAGTGGTGAAAGTTGAAACAAAATATTAAGATTAAAAAATTGTTCAAAATTTACAAAATAAGTGTTACATATAAACAAGTATATATCAAGTTAAAAATTAAACTTTTGAATAATTTTATGACTTGTAGTCTTTATATTTCTGTAATTATTAAACCTTAAACCGCACTAAGACTTTTGGGATAAATATATATTACATTAACATATGCTATGAAGCCCAACATATAGTATTATCGGCTTACTTTTAAAAGTTCTGTCTTTTAAATAAATTCAGAGAATAAAATTAAGAAGTCTTTTATGTTTGCTTACATATTAATCATTTTCCATAATCATCTTTCTTTCTCGTAGATCTGCATTACCTTCTGGTTTTACTTAACATCAGAATTGGAAGAACTTCCTTTAGTATTTCTTGTTCAAGATAGCTAGCGACAATCTCAGCTTTTACTTTTTGACAGTTTCTCCATTTCTTCATTTTGATAGATATTTTCACTAGATATAGAATTCCAGCTTGACTTCTTTTTCTCTTTCAGACTTCAGTGTTGTTCCTTTTAATGGGAAGTTAGTTATTATTTATATTATTGTCCCCTGTATTTTCCCCTTTCTTGTTGCTTTCAGGAGTTTCTCTTTTTGCTTTAGATTTCAGCAGTTTGATTATGATGTGCCTAGGTATGGTTTTCTTTGTATTTATTCTGCTTGGAGTTTGTTGATATATGACCTCTTTGTGGAAATTTTTGGCCTTCCTTTTTTCCATCCTATTCTCTCAACTCTCTTTATGGGACTCCAATTACATGTATGTGGGGTATCTGATCTTGAACCATATATTCCCTTAGGTCTCTGTCCATTTTCATTTCAATTATTTTTTTATGCTCTTCTTCACATTGGATAATTTCTTTTGATCTGTTTTTAAAGTTCACAGACTCCTCCATTGTCTCCAAATCTGCTATTAAGCCTATCCAGAAACTTTTCATTGATTTCACTTTACAACTCTAGAACTTCCATTTATTTTAAATAGTTTCTTTCTGCAGAAATTCCTTCTCTGTTCCTCAGTGATGAGTAAATCTCACAGTCCTTGAATATATTCATACTAGCTGGTTTAAAGTCCTTGTCTGCTAACTGCAATGTCTGGGACATCTCAATGTCAGTTTCTACCAGCTACTTTTTTCCTTGAGTATATGTCACATTTTCCTGGGTTTTGTTTTGCATGTCTAGTGATTTTTAGTTGAACAGTAAACATTATCAATATGTTTTAGAGATTCTGGATTCTGTCACGCTCTTCTCAAGAGTGGTTTTGTTTTAGTCAGCAATTAAAACTTTCTGGACTTAAACTCCCAACTGTCTCTTTTGCAGTCTGCAGCAACAGAAATCTCTGTCCAGTCACCTCAAATGCCAGCTGTTGATTTTTCACTAGGGCTACTGAGTTCTCCCCAGCACTTAGAAAGTTCAGTAGTCACCTAAGGATTTGGACAGATCATATACACTGATCTGGGAACTCATCCATTCTGTGACTCCCTACCTTCAAGTATTTCTACCCTAAATTCTAGCTGTTCTGCCATTTCCAAACAATGTCTTGTAATTCTGTAAGACAGCAAAACTGCAGATTAAGGAGTACCCTCAGAAAAGAAGCTTGAAAGGTCCTATTGCCATTTAACTTCTGCTTTTTTTTTGCCTGCTTCTAATTTAGCTAATGGGCGTAATACTCTGTTGCTATTATGCTATTATAAAATGCATTAATTATTTTTGAAATCAGAAAAAAAAGACAGAAATAAAGTGAGATACATTCATTTAGTTAAAAACCTATTTACTGAGCAATTACCATGCACCAAGCCATTGCTCTGGGTGCACTGGAGATTCAGTGGTGAGCAAGTCAGTCTCCCTGATTTCAGGGACTCACACTGTCATGCATAAACAAACAAGACAAGACAATACCAGATAGTGATAAGCATTATAAAGATACAACAAGGTTACAATGAATGACTTAAGTGAAGGGTGCATTTTTAATTGTCAGGTCGAAGTCCCTTTTGAGGAAATAACATTTGGACTTAAATTAGAATGACAAGGAGGACAACCATGAGATCACTGTGAATAAGCTATTCCAGATATCAAAATGTACAAAAGCCCTAAGGCCAGAAGGAGTTTAGAGAGAAAGAAAGAAAGGCTGGGTGCAGAGGTTCATGACTGTAATCCCAGCACTTTGGGAGGCTGAGGCAAGCAGATCACTTGAGGCCAGGAGTTTGAGAACATCCTGGCCAACATGGTGAAACCCCGCCTCTACTAAAAATACAAAATAAACCAGGTGTGGGGCACATTCTTGTAATCACAGCTACTCAAGAGGCTGAGGCAAGAGAATTGCTTGAACCTGGGAGGCGGAGGTTGCAGTGTGCCGAGATCGCGCCACTGCACTCCAGCCTCCTGGGCAACAAAGCCAGACTCTGTTAGAAAAAAGAGAACAAAAAATGAAACCTATCTGGCTGATATGAAAGCAATGAACACTGGCTACAATTGAGTCATAAATTGAGTCCTGTGCTTCCTGATGATAAAATAGTAAAAAGAAATTTATTCAGGGCTAAAATGCACCCAAGAAAACAATATTGAATACAGGCTTACACAAAAAACATTTTGCATACATTGTTTCTAACAGTCAAAAATTAGAAGCAGTTTGAACATCAAACAATAAAGAAATGGTTAAGCAGGCTATGATGCATATTTACCTAACAGATAACACTATGAATCCATTAAAATTGACAGCTTAATAACACATAAAAGTACTTACTCTATAATACTAAGCAAAAAAGCAGAATACAAAATATTATGATCACTATTTTAAGTAATGCTGAAAACCATACAAAAAACCCTTGCTCTGAACATCCAATAAAATAAACTAGAAGAAACAAACATATACCAAATTTCTAAAGTGTTTGAGTAGTGGAATTATAGGTAATTTTGTTTTTCTTTACAGAATTTTTCAGATAAAAAATATTTTTAAAATTATTTATATGTGAGCAACTGATGAGTTATTTAGATTAGGCAGACAAATATCGCATAATAAATGTGTAGGTATGCACTAGAAAGAGTTCTGAAGGAAAAATACAAAGTTAGGTACATAATTTGTAACTACATAAACAAATGCACCTACATACATGAAAATGCCTCCTGATCCATTTCACCTCAAACCTCTGCCATGATGTTGCTAGAAAATTATCTTGAAAACATGCATCTGCTAGGGAATTATCTTGAAAATATGTATCTGTCCATTTACATCCTTTAGTTGCTCCCCAGCCTCTAAAGGACAACAATGTTCAGACTTCTGAACATGGGTGTTCACATTAGGCTCCTATTTCTTTGGTATTTTCTATATATACATATATAAATTATTATTATACTTTAAGTTCTGGGGTACATGTGCAGATCTTGCAGGATTGTTACATTGGTATACACATGCCATGGTGGTTTGCTGCCTCCATCCCCCCGTCACCTACATTATGTATTTCTCCCAATGTTATCCCTCCCCAATCTCCTCACCCACCACTCTCATTCCCCTAGCCCCCCACCCCCAACAGACCCCAGTGTGTGACGTTCCCCTCCCTGTGTCCATGTGTTTTCATTGTTCAACACCCACCTATGAATGAGAACATGCAGTGTGTGGTTTTCTGTTCTTGGGTCAGTTTGCTGAGAATGATGGTTTCCAAATTCATCCATATCCCTGCAAAGGACATGAACTTATCCTTTTTTATGGCTGCATCGTATTCCATGGTGTATATGTGCCATATTTTCTTTATCCAGTCTATCAATGATAGACTGGACATTTTCTACCATGTACCCAAGCTAGCTTATCCTATATTCTGTAGCCAAACAGAACTGCTTAAAATTTCTCCCATTTGAAATGTTTCATGCTACTCTCCCTTTGTTTGGAATGTCTTTCTTTTTTCATCCAGTTACATTCCTAATCTTCCTTCAAAGTGCCACTCAGATGCCTCCCTGATTACCTTGGACAGAAACAAGCAATCTTCCTTTATCATACACTCTTGAAACCTCTACTATAGCAAATTTTACATGGCATAACAATTTTTATCTACATGTCTATCTTCCATACTCTATACACTGACTTCTTTGAGGGCTGGTTCTATGTTTTATCTTTGTATTCTGAGCATATAAAACTGTTCTTGGCACATAATAGGCACTCAAGTGTTTGCTGATTAAATGAGACATGCAAACATACCTCTACTGGTCTCACCCAAGCCAAAGAACAAGGGATAGCCTGAGCTGGCAGCTTTGTGTAGCAGCACCTGCAACAGATAATCCAATATATAAGTTCATTCTTCCTGCTATGTAAATATACCTCTTAGCATGACCCAAAGAATCACTTTCTTAGTAAGAAACTAAAATGTAGTCTCATGGTCCATTCAAAATTCAGTGTCATGTAAAAGACAATGCAAGTGTTACAATCCATCTGTGAAACTAAATGACCCAGTTGTTAAGTATGCACTAAAAAGAAAGAAGGAAAGATTGGATGGAGGAAGGCAAGAGAAAAGAAAGATCACAACCCCACAGATCTTCAACACTGTGATTCAAAATTTAATTCATCCATTGTTCTAATTCAACTCACTTGAGGAACCTCAGGGAGGACTTTTGAACAGTTCCAACATTTCCAAAGTCTGGGTAGAACACTTCGACTTCCTGTTTTCCAAGGACTCGATGGATAATGACCCGATACCACCACTTATCCTCAGAAATCCTCACACAACAGAGATGTCCCGGCTGAATAAAACATTCTGGCATGACATATCGATCAGAAACCAGCTGATTAGAATAACAGCGCCTGTAGAATTCCATAATACAGAGAAATCAACAGGGGAAGAAAAAATTAAAGATAATTTTTATCAATGTATCAAGCCAGAAAGTCTTGGTGAAAAGCAAAGAAAAAGTTTTGACTTTGTCATATTGTCAGTATTCATTAATACCAATTAATTTTTTTTCCTTATCTGAATCCCTTCTCTTCATCAACAAACTTCCTCAAAGATAAAGTTATACACTCATTTTCTGATCTCACATTCTCTGCTAGATAGAATGTATCCCGACTTCATTCCCCAGCACTTCCTAGGATGAATTAGTTTTAAGACATCAATGACCTGGTAATTCCCAAATCCAGCAGCCTCTCTCTTCAGTCTTCAATACACATCATCTTGCTGCAGTGTTACCCTGTCCTCTTTCAAACCCTTTACTAGTTTCTAAGACATGATTCACTACTTCTTTGTCAATGGCTACTTTTTTTATTGGCTCTGTATTGCCTTAAATGTTGAGGTTCACTGGGGTCTTATCTTTAGGAAGTATAACATAAGTTTAGGCACCAATAACCTGGGTCCAAATCCTGACTCCATCATTTACTAGCTGTGTGGCAATCTTTCTGTGCTTTAGTTTCCTTGCTGAAGATGAGGATGATAAAAATAAAATATTTGTTAAAACATCTGAGAGTTTAGGACAGTGTACAAATATAGTAAGCACTCAAATATTAGCTATTATTCTTGCTATACACTGTCTCACCCATTTCAAGTCTTATACCACACTACTGATAAATTGTTAATTCTCAATCCATCTCTAGAAGACCCTGCATCCTTTCTGCACTTCAAAGCTCGAATATTTCCAACTATATGAAAAACAGGCTGTTGTTCCTCAACACCCATTTTCCTGTTTTCCTTTCCTCTAATAATAGATTCCTCCAAATTTTAACTGGGTAAATGGACATTCACGTTTCCCAAGCTCCCCTGCATCTAACTGTGGCTACGTGAATACTCAGCTCTGGCCAATGGGATATGAGAAAAAGTATACATAGTTAAAATGAGTACATTCAATGTGTATTTTACCCACAGTTTTAAGAGTGAAAATTCCGGGTTGTGTCTTTCAATAAAACAGGTGTCTCCCAGCCCCCACTTCTGTTTCCCCTTCCCACTTGCTGGAAGAAGGACCTGGACCCAAGACCATGGGAACAAGGACAACACGCTATTCTGGAGCAGCAAGATTCTACACCTGTGTGTCTCTCAACACAGAGCTATTATATCAGCATGCATTGTGTATATCTGGACTATTATAGGAAGAAGAAATAAACTTTTATCTTCTTTAAGCTACTGCAGTAAAGTTATATCTAACAGTGGCTAAACCTAATTCTAACTAATACCATCTATTCAACATTGCCAATGACTCTCATGGTCAACTTAAGAGACATTACAGATAAACCTCTATTAAGAAGTTTTCAAACCAGGTCAAACCTACCTAGTCTCTAAAGCAAACAGTTTTCATCGTCTCCTTCTCTTTCTTATTCTTCTCAACTCCCGTCTTGTCACCTGACAATTTTCATTTTCCTAATTTCTCTATTCCTTTCTATTCTCGCTCTCATCAAAGCTAGTCCACTAATAGTTCTTCATTCCTTCACTCCATCTTCTACTCTGCAAGTAGGGGTATCCTCCTAAAATACAAACTGTTGATGTCCTTCCTTTCTTAAACACATCAGTGCTTCCCCGCTGTCTATAGAATAAGAGAAAACATCTTCCTATGGTATTCAGAATCTAGCTTTTTCTTAGTCTTCCAGCATCACATCCAGTCACTGTCTCCCTCTTCCTGACTCCTGCAACCTCACCTGGTGCTAACATTACTTACTTATGGTTGTTCCCAGGGAATACCACTTACTCCTTTGTTAATGTTGGTCTTGGTTCCAGCAACTGGACCTGAATATACCCACTCACAACCTCCGTGACTGGCAAATGCTTGTCTTCTGAGGCCTAGCTCAATTATCTCTTTTGTGAGGCTTTCCTCAACCTTGCCCAGGCAGAACAACTCCCTTTAACAATATCCCATGTATCTCCCATCTTCTTAGCTAATCATGGTATTCACAAAGGCAAAGACCATGTCTTACTTATCCTTGTAGTGCAAGTGCCTCAACATTCTGACACCAAACACAATACAGTATTTTTTTTCAGTATATTTTTTACATTTACAGTTGTTTTTTTTTTTTTCCAGACAGGCTGTTGCCCAGGCTGAAGTGTGGTAGCACAATCATAGCTCAATGCATCCTTGACCCTCCTGGGCAGCAGGGACTACAGACATGCACCATCATGCCCAGATAGTTTTTCATTTTTTTGTAGATACAGGGTCTCACTATGTTGTCCAGACTAATTATGAACTTGCGGGCTCAAGCAATCCTCCCACCTTGGCTTCCCAAAGTGCTAGGTTTACAGGCATGAACCACACTGTACCACCCGGTCTATAGTATTAATAATAATGGCAGCCAACATTTGGGCTAGGCTCTAAGTACTTTAATTTTCAATTCTGTGAAGTAGGTACTGTTATCTCATTCCGGAGATAAGACAACTAGGCCCAGAGAAGTAAAGTAACTTTAAGGTCACAGAGCCAGTGAGTGTGCTTTTAAAACATGTACAAACATCTCAAAGGCATACTGAAATGGAATATATAATATTTTTACCAAGCGTTTATGCTACTTAAATTATGCCAGGTGTTCTGCATCAGATGAATATGTAATGTTGTCAAATTAAAAACATGGTATGTTTTTAGAGATACAAAATAAAATGTTCTTCTGTGACAACAATATATAAATCACATTGTGGTTCATAAATAAATCTAAAGTGGTTGAAAATGTCCACATTTTATATGGTGTTTGCTAATTTTGTTTTTACAAAGGACAGTTTTTAGTAGAGAAAAGAGATAATGTAAGTCAGTAGTTCTCAAAGTATAAAATCTCAAAGTATAAAATCTCAAAGTATAAAACATGATTCTTACCTAGAAGATGAACTAGCCACTTCTTTGATATCATTTTTGCTTGAAAGAACCACTAGCAAGCTATGTTTATTCAGACTTGGGTATCTGATACAGATTTTTCAAAAATGAAGCAAGCTTGCCACTTCAAGCAAAACAAATCACAGTACACATTGTCAATGATAACGAACAAGCTTGCAAGTAAAAGGATTTTGGAAATGTTGCATCCACTGTGAACTTGACAGCTTCCCAATACTAAATACTTTTCTGATGAGATCAATGATAGTATTTTTATACTACATAATGAAATGTGTCAACATTTGGAAGATCTGCATAATTCAGTGAACTAGGTATTTTCCAAATGACCAATACATGATGTTATAAAATTGTATGATCCATTCAGGGCTAGTTTTAATCCATGCTTAGAAGCAGCTTTCTGCTTGCTTTAATATTCTGCTGTTGCCATCCTGAAATTAGCAATTTTTAAACAGGGAGCCCTGCATTTTAATTTTGCACCAGGGCCGGCAATTACACAGCCAGTCTTAGATCCATTCAAAGTGTAATGTCAGACCAATGGATTTTAACATAATAGAGTACGAAAAGTTCAAAATCCAAATAACATTTGAGAAACTACCATTTGTCAAGTTTTGCCATACTATCAAAAAGGAATATTCACAATTTTCTGAAAAGAGAAATTTGTGAAAATACTTTTTCCCAGACTACATATTGGTGTGAGGCCAGATCTCTCAGATACTTCAACCAAAACAACGTATCTCAACATAGTAAATGCAGAAGCAAATATGAAAAATCAACTTTCTTCTATTAAGCCAGATATTAAAGAGATCTACAAAAATATAAAATAATGTCACCCTTCTAAATATTTACAGAAAAATAGTTTTCATAAAAATGTTCTTTAACACATGGATTATTTAATATTAAAATTTTAGTTTTAATTTTTATACAGTAAATAATGATAAACAAAAGCTCTCTTAGAGCTTTTTTTAAGAGTCCTGAAACCAAAATGTTTGAGAACTGCTGATTTAAGAGATATGTGAAAAACACCCTGAAAACAACAGACTCCTACCGCATTTCAATCATCATGTCTTCAAGCAACTCTGATGAATCCCTGCTATAGATCCGGATGTAGAATTGACTAGGAGAGATGATATACTCCACAAAGACCCCTACCAGGGAACTGGTGTCTAATGGTGGTAGTCTGCATAATTTCTTGTCACGCACAGCATCTGGAGGGATGTCATGATTTGCCATTGCCAGGTTGAGTTGTGATTTGTCTATTTCCACTTGCTGTAAGTTAAAGAAAAAAAAAAAAAAAAAGAAACCATTAAAAATCTCTTGGTGACATTTCAAACCCCATGGCATGGTTCTCAAAGTGTATTTCACGAATCACCTTTATTGGAATCACTTGGGATATTACAAAAATGCAGATTCTTAGACTCTATCCTAGACTGATTCAGAATGCCTGGGAATGGGACCCAGAACTATGCATTTAAAAAAAATTCCCTGGGTGATTCTTACCTAAGCTAAAATACAAAAACTACTGCCTTACGACATTAAGTATAGAGTTAAAAAGTGTGTCATACAACTGCCCTATACAAAATTGGAAATATGATACTTCAAACATATCGACAGTCAAACGTAACTTTAATAGGTTAAATTTCAGACAAGTCTTCCAATCAAAAGCAGGATTTCTCAAATACTCTCATTCTGAAACATATTGTTTTCCTCTAGGTCATCGATCATCCTCCAGAAAATACAGAAAGCTCTCCATACAAAACTTTTCATCTCACGCCAGTTAGAATGGCGATCATTAGAGTCAGGAGACAACAGATGTTGGAGAGGATGTGGAGAAACAGGAACACTTTTACACTGTTGGTGGCAGTGTAAAGTAGCTCAACCATTGTGGAAGACAGTGTGGTGATTCCTCAAGGATCTAGAAACAGAAATACCATTTGACCCAGCAATCCCATTATTGGGAATATACCCAAAGGATTTAAAACATTCAACTATAAAGACACATGCACACGTTATGTTTACTGCAGCACTGTTCACAATAGCAAAGACTTGGATCCAACCCAAATGCCCATCCAATGATAGAATGGATAAAGAAAATGTGGGCATATACACCATGGAATACTATGCAGCCACAAAAAGGATGGGTTCATGTCCTTTGCAGAGACAAGAATGAAACAGGAAATCATCATTCTCAGCAAACTAAGACAGGAACAGAAAACCAAACACCGCATGTTCTCACTCATAAGTAAGTGTTGAACAATGAGAACACATGGACAAAGGGAGGGGAACACCACGCACTGGGAACCATTGGAAGGTGGAAGGCTAAGGGAGGGATAGCATTAGGAGAAATGCCTAATGTAGATGATGGGTTGATGGGTGCAGCAAAGCACCATGGCATGTGTATACCTATGTAACAAACCTGCACATTCTGCACATGTACTCCAGAACTTAAAGTATAAAAATAATTTTTAAAAAATTTTTCCTTCCATGAAAGAAGTCAGGTAGAGAGGGTATATGGGAAAAAGAACAAGCAATGATTTCTTAATAACAACAAAATAAGTAATGGGAGATAAGAACACAAAAAGGGAGAATTGTGTGTGGAGATGCAATAAAAGAAAAAAGAATAAATGCACTCTATAACTGAGGATGGGTGGAGAGGCAACTTGCAGCAGTGTTGAAGCACACAGCCAAAATGGAGCCTCTCAATTTTTCCCTATAAAGCCCCTGCGGATTTTCAAGACATCATCATGAGAGAGCTGTCAACTATTAAAACTATCAGAAAACTTTAAAATAAGCCTTGAGGAAAAGCAAGTTATATAAAAGACTGAAAATTAGAAAGAATGCTTTATGACATAACTTTAGTACGAAGATATGATCCCTTCTAAGAAATGATATATCAAGAAATAAGACTTTTCTAAAAAGGATTTTGGTTTAAAGAAACATACATTCACTTTCCATAACGCTGAATCTCCAGTGCACAGTCTTTAAACCTCACTCACCAGCTGTAAAGGCTTTACCACCAGATTAGGCTTCTTGCAAATTTTCTGTTGTGGCTCTTTTTGGTTTTCTGAAGGACAATTCCATGTAGTCTCTTTGACAGTAGCAGTAGACAATGAATTTCTAGGTGGACTGGAGACATAAGCTTTGGCTTCTATTTTCTTATCTGATTGAACTAAACACAAATTTCTGACTGATGAAACAACTCCATCTGAAATGACCAATAGAACAGCCTACACATATTTGTTAAAATAGCTGTACAACTGTTACTAAGCACCTTCAACAAACCAGGTGCTAGAAAGACAATGATAAATGAGAGATACAAATGTGTCCTTGCAGACCTTTCAAGTGTGGCAAAATATAAGGCAAGTTCTAGATGGGAACAAATCTTAAATTATTTGTGCTGGGGGAGGGAGGCTTGTGATATGATAAAGTTTCTTAAACTTTAGTAAAAGACAATTTTTTTTAGCATCTTGATTTCAATTTACTTTTTGTTCAAATTAAACAGTGAACATTCTTTGTTGCTTAACATAGAGTGTATGTAACTACTCGATATTCTGTAATACAATCCCCTAATTCATAGGGAACTTTCAAGTTAATCATGTAAAGTATACTACAAGATGATATAACTACAAGAGATTGGCACATTAAAACAGACTCCAGGCTGGGCGAGGTGGCTCATGCCTATAATCCCAGCACTTTGGGAGGCCAAGGTGGGCGGATCACAAGGTGAGGAATTCAAGATTAGCCTGGCCAGTAAGGTGAAATGCTATCTCACTAAAAATACAAAAATCAGCCCAGCGTAGTCCCAGCTACTCGGGATGCTGGGGCAGGAGAATCGCTTGAACCTGGGAAGCAGAGGTTGCAGTGACCCAAGATTGTGCCACTGCACTCCAGCTTGAGCAACACAGCGAGACTAAATCTCAAAAAGAAAAAAAGACTCCAGATAGACCTACAAGCATGGTGGTTCCTAAAAAAAAAAAAAATGAAGACCTAAGTACACAAAGATGTAGGTACAAGAATATTTGTCACTGTATCTTTTTTTGTGATTGTGAAAAATGGAAACACAATCAGACGTCCACAGTGGTTTTACTTTCTTATGCTACGAAAGTGATGCACATTCATTAGAAACAATACTCCATACCCATACAACACTGTTTTTCACTGTTAGTACAGTATTCAATAAATTACAGGTGATATTCAGAAGTTTATTAAAAAATAGGCTTTGGATTAGATGATTTTGCCCAACCACAGGCTAATGTAAGTGTTCTGAGCACATTTAAGGTAGGCTAGGCCAAGGTATAATGTTCAGTAGGCTAGGTATGTTAAATGCATTTTCTACTTATGATGGGTTTACTGGGACAGAACCCCATCATAAGTTAAGGAAAATTTGTATTTATATGCTACTGTTTTGTGCAGGAAAAATTATACATGTGATAATTAGCTATATCCTATAGAAGAGGTCCAGAAATATACACACTAAAACTATTAATGCTAGTGACCTCTGTATTGTTGGAATTGTTTAGACAAGCATATGCAGCTTTTGTGATTTAAGAAAAAGGTCTATCTATGTCTTACATATTCACTGGAAAAAGTCTGGCAGGCTAAACATTCTAACAGCATTATTTTTTAGGGGGGTTAAAATAATAGAAAATGTTCTCTCTTTACTCATCTGTGCTATTTATATATTTTTAGAATGAACATGAGTTACTTTAATAATCATAAAAATCAGTAAAGGTAGTTACATTTTGGGGAAAAAAACCATACATCATAACCACTCATACAAGCTTATGAAAATACAAGTACTATACTGCAATCTAGTTTTGCGAGGTGTTGCCATTGGAGAAACTGGGTAAAAGGTACACGGGATCATACTGTATTATTTCTTACAACTCCAAGTAAACCTAAAATTATCTCAATAAAAACTTCAAAAGAAAAAGCAGCCCCTCCCCTCCCCACCAAAAAAAATCAAGTGCCTAAATGCAGTATTATCCTGGAGTGGATACAGAAACAGAAAAAGAACATTCTTGGAAAAACTGGTAAAATCAGAATAAAGTCTGGAGTTTAGTTACTAGCAATGTACTAATGTTCATTTCTTAGTTTTGATAAATGTATCATGGTAATATGCAACATTAATATTAAATGAAACTGGATGAAAGGTGCATTGGAACTCTGTACTACAGACTTAATGATTTTTCTGTAACACTGAAATTACCCGAAAATTAAAAGTTTATTTTAAAAAATATAAGTGCTGGGTCCCGGCGCATACCCATTTATTCTGCATCTCTATATATTTCTAAAAAGCTTCTAATGCACGCCCTGAGTTAAGAACAACTGCATTATCAAATCAAAAATTTACAAACTTTATTTCCTTAAGAATAATAAAAATATCTAGACAATGAAGAAAGTAAAAATTTAAAATTCAGATTGTTTTTACAGATTAACCTTATTATAATAAATCCCACCAGAAAGGAGGTCATGATATACAAAACGTTTCATGGCTAGGCATTATTTCATGTTTTGTCTTTGTCCTCATAAGGACAATAAAAATGAAGTTTGCATCGTACTGTGGTTCTACTCACCAGGAGGCAGAGGCTTCTTATCAACATCAAACACTACTAAGTCTTGTTGTCCTTCCCTGAACTCAACATGGAGAATGTCGCTAAGAGCTCCAACAAGTTCTGTCACATTTAAGAAGCCCAATTTTTTTGGTGAAAGTTGCTCCTGAAAAATTACCTGTCAGAAAAAAAACCCAGTAATTACATGAATCAGCGTTAGATAACAGAAATGTAACATACACAGTTGTCCTTGGACAATGCTTTAATTTGAATTTAGCCAAACTAAATCTTTAAGGGTCAATGAACTCAAGTATTACCGAGTAAAGGCTCCCTTCCATAGCAGTATAAAACAAACCAACAAACCAAGTGACCAATTATCCCTTACCATAAAACTTCTAGCTCAATGTCAAGTTCTTTTTAGAGCATGTGGTAAAGTGAAGTAAAAGTTAGGGGGCCTTTTCACCTCTCGTTTTTAACAATGTCTGAATATAAAGGAAAAGTCTTCTTTATAAAAGAGGAGAATGCACAAAATACAACAGTTGTAATAAAACTATTGGTATTTCTCCATTTTCCATAAAGATAATATTCAGTACCATTTCTAACATGTAGGAAAATTATTGTTTAAAAATATTTCCTTAAATTTTATCATTTCACCTTAGAACTTGGAATAAATAAGCAGATACTTATCAGTGTATTTCTCTTAGCATACAGTTTGATTTTCTTGCCTCAGAAAAGTCATACCAAATAAAGACAGGAGACAATATATATAGAACAGGCATATAAAATACATTCCCCAAACAGGAAACATTTCATATGTCTTAAAAGGACTATCTATCATCAGTTATTTTATTCCAGTCAAAAGCATCACCAACATTATTTTAGTTTCATTTATATTAACTCTATCTTATATAAATTCTTAAAACATTTAAAAAAATCTATTCCAAAAGGTTAAAGTGAAATGTTCTCCCAAAGCTGCCTGCAAGTCTTCATATTTTGCATGTGCTGCAGGTATTATTCTAAGAAAGACAATAAATGTGTTGCATTTATTGTATTATCCTAAGAAACATTGTGATAAATTTGCTTATTTCTGAGCCTAAAAAACAAAATCTGCTACATCTAAAGAGACTTTTTTGAGTGACTTCTATCTTCATTCTTTACATGCATTTCATATTGAAAAACTCAATTAGTATATTTTTAATACATCATGCAAATTATCTTTTTAATACTAATTTTAATGCTTTCAGTGGAAAACCTTCTGATATGTATCCTCATCTTGGCTCTTCAGGTAGTCTGTCATTTGAATTTAATATATTATTGTCAATCCTTTCGGTTTTTAAAGTGAACAAGCTTCAGTTTCCTCAATTTATGCTGTGGATTTATTTTTGAGTTTTATATTGGGTTGCTATCTGACAAATCGGGCATGAAAACGTAAGTGGCCATCTTCCAGCTTTCTCCTCTGCACCATGAGATACAAGCAGATGAGAATACAGTGCTCATCTGGATTTCTCAATCGCTTTGACTTGATAGCTATTATTCAGAAATCACATTTTCCTTTAGAATTTACCTGTATTTTGGTAAACTGTAATGATGCTGAGTGATCTGATCATTAAAAGGCAGGATGTTAATTTAATCAGGAACTATTTCCAAAATAAACACTTCAGTTAAATTGGCAAAAAACAACAACAAAAAATTCCTCAGTCACGTAGTAATCACTTCCCTGAAACTATTATTGCCAGTTTCTTTTTATAATGTTCCAGAAATTATCAAAACTCAAACATGCTTCAACATAAGAGATTACATATACTAGATACATCTTGCTTTTTTCAATTACTGTATCAGTACATGAAACACAGTTGAGTTTTGCTATCTAATCCTGAGACTCAGTTTCTTTCAAAAGGTTAGTCAATTTATTAATATGTCAGATGTATTTTATCCTAATTCCTTTGTTATGCTTTCTGCTTTATTGGCTCCCAACTATGAGCAATGAAGAAATTGATGGGCTGAGAAAAGTGACTCACATCTGTTATCCCAGCAGTTTGGGGGGCTGAGGCAGGAGGGACTGCTTGAGACTAGGGGTTTTAGGCCAGCCTAAATTTTTTTTAAAAAAACTTAGCTGGGCATGACGGCATGTGCCTGCAATCCCAGTTACTTGGGAGGCTAAGGCTGCAGTGTGCTATGTGCACTCCAGCCTGGGCAACAGTGAGACGCTGCCTTAAAAAAAGAAATTGATACATTTCTACTCCCACCCTCCTTATTTTCCTTCCAGCTTCAACCAAACTTAATTATCCTTTTTTTAGAGTTTAGAGTTATGCCTTCAAATATGTGTATATATCCTGTTTACATGATTTTGTTTCCTCAAAGTCTGACAATCCTATAATACAAACATTTCCTGCAAATTAGCATAATGGATATCCCCCCAGGCTTGATGAGATTCATGTTTGATCTCTTTGACAATACTGTAAGTGATGCTGTATTCTAAAAAGGGCCACATAACATCTGGTCGTCTCCTTTTTGGTGTTGTTAGGAGCCATTCTTAGTCAATTCCTAGATCCATTACTTTGAGGATTTTCACAGCAGCATTCTGTCCATTCCTTTTCATTTGGAACACTCTATAGATGTATGCTTCCTCTCATCTGCTCTTTGCTTATCCAGCAATAGCAACTCATTTAGGAAAGCCAAGATTAAGTGACTGGCTCTCTTAGTTACCATTTTTAAAGAAAGTGAATTAGTTCCATCATCCTCTATGTTGAGTCATTAGTGCTCTTAGTATCATATAAACTCACAGAATTAAATATATTTGATGGGCTTCAAAATACTGCAATTATTATCCTTATTGTAGCCTGAAGTAATTCTTCAATTGAATTCCTAAGCTCTTCTAATGTGCACCTATTTGTTGTTTTTTTTCTTTTTCCTTTTTTTTTTTTTCCTGAGATGGAGTTTCACTCTTCGTTGCCCAGGCCGGAGTGCAAGAGCAAGATCTCAGCCCACTGCAAACTCTGCCTTCCAGTGAACCCAGTTTTTAATAGCTTCCTTGTTGGTTTGATATGACAAGATGTTCCAAGCTCAATTTATGTAACTTGGATATCCTTGTATACACAATATGAATTATCTCCTAATTATTTGCTTTATACCAAATTATACAACAGTGGTCTCAGAATACTACCACCAATATAATGAAAACAAAATACTTTTGCATATGCTCACCATTTCTCCTTCCACCATTTTGTGTAACTGTACTTTGTCTACATTGGCAGAGTATATTGCCCCTAAATGCTACATTCTCTCCCCTCTTCCCCTCATTTGATCTTAGTTCCACAAATGGCATTCATTCTTTTATCAATGTCTCTCTAGTGTGATTTTGGTTTTCTGATGCTCATTCTCCGGCAGATTCCTCAGGAAGAGCTCATGAGAACAAGAGTTCCTGAATTCTTGCATGGTGATAATAGCTCGTCTGGCTCTCTGCAATTGAAAGTCAGTTTTGCTAGCTAGAGACTCCTTGGCTCATGCTTTGAGTACATAAAATAAGTTTCTCTCTTTTCATCTAGCATAAAATATTGCAGTGAAAATGTCTAATAATATAACTTTTGTTTCCTTTATAAGTCACTTGCTGTTTTTGTTTAAATGCCCAGAAAATTTTTTTTTTCATTTCAGTCTAGAAATTTGATATTGGTCATTTCGAGTTGATACTGTCAGATATACAGTGTGCTCTTTCAAACATATAGTCTCAAATCTTCCATTTCCATAAGGTTTATTTGAATTCTAGAGTTTACTACTCATTCTGTCCCCTTCTTTGCCTGTTTAATACCTGTCATTTTCTCCCGAATCATCTTTATCTTTCCTTGTTTTTTTTTCCTAAGATTTTCTTATGTAAAATTTCAAACACAGAAAAAATTGCAAGAGCTGGATACTGAACTCTAACACTATATTTGCTATGTCATCTGTGTATCCATCCATCTACCAACCCATCTTATCTTTTATACACATTTCAAAGTGACCTGCAGACATCAGTACCCTTTACCCTCAACTAGGCCAGCATGCACATCGTTAACTAGAATTCTGTTCACTTTTAGGTAAAACTTACATACAGTGAAATGCACACGACTTAAGTTTACCAATTAGCCCTGATAAATGCAAAACTGGGTAACCCAAACCCCTATTCAAGATACAGAACACTTCCACCACCCAGAAAGTTGTCCCTTTTCCAGTCACCCCTAGAGACAAACTTTTTTTCTACCCTAGATTAGCTTTGCCTATTGTATTATTTCATATAAAAGACATTCTGTGGTATATATTCTGCTGTGTGGGACTTAACTTCAGCAGCACCTATTTTTCAGATTCATCCACACTTGTTCACGTATCAGCTGTTTACTTCTTTTTAATGTGGAATAGTATTTTGTTGTGCAAACATACCACAATTTCTTCATTCATTCCCTTATTGATGAATAGTAGGGTTATTTCCAGTTTTGGGTGGCTACTATGGATAAAGTGGTATGAATACTATCGTGTAAGTCTTTGGAGACACATACTCTGAATAAATATCTGGGAGTGTAATTCTGGGTCAAAGGATAAATATATACTTATAAGAAATTTTAAGAACATTTTCCACAGTAGTTGTACCATTTTATACTTGCACCAAAAATGTATGTGAGTTTATCATGTGTTTATCACTCATACCTGCATTTGTCAAGTCTCTGTTCAAGCCTTTAAGCCATTTACAAAAAGACTTGCTTGGCTTTCCATTATGGAGCTATAGACTGGTCTTTAAGTATTCTGAATGTAAGTCCTTTGTTAGATGTATTATTGTAAAAATTTCTTCCCAGTTGGTGGTCTGTTCGATTTTAAGCGGGGTTTCCTAAATAAAAGCTAATTTTGATGAAGTCTCATTATCAGTTTTCTTTTAACTGATTACTGTTTCTGTGTCCTAAGAAACCTTTGCCTGTCAAGGTCATTAATATATTTTAATTCTTCTGGAAGCTTTAGAGCTTTAATTTTTTCATTTAGGTCTATGATGCATCTTGAAATAATTTTTGTACATAGTGTCAGGTTGGGAGTTGGGATTCATTCTTTTTTCTTGTATTCAGTTGCATCTTGCATTCAGTTGTTCCAGCATCATTTGTTGAAAATATTTTTCCAAACTTCTGGCTTTAAGTAATCTTTCCATCTCAGCCTCCCAAAGTGCTGAGTTTACAGAGACCTGAGCCACCATGCCCGGAGCTGAAAATACTTTCTTATCCCTTTTGAATTCCTTTGGCACCACTCTCAAAAATTGCTTCAGTGCATATGGGAGGATATCCTATGTATGCACTGTAAGGACAGACAAATTCATGAATTTGTTAGTATCTACAAATAGCCTGCAAGAATTATAATGGGGACTATATTGAATCTATACATTAATAACAATAGTGAGTCTTCTCACCAATGAGTATGTTTACACCTCTCCATTTACTAGTCAACTTCTCAACAATGCTATTAGTGTTCAGTGTAGATGATTTGTTTCTTTTGTTAAATTCATTTCCAAATAATCTGACGTTATAATAAACAGAATTTTTATAATTCCATTTTCCAATGATTTACTACCTACATATGCAAGTACAATTGATTTCTGTATACTAACCTTGTATCTTTGACCTAATAAACTAGTTCTAGCAGCTTTTTCATGGATTCCTTAGTATATTCTACATGAACAACCATGTTTTCTAAAAATAAAGTTTTACTTTTTTTTTTTTTTTTTTTTTTTTTTTTTTTTATTTTTTTTTTTTTTTTTTTTTTTTTTTTTTTTACACTGGTTAGAACTTGCAATACAATGCTGAATAAAAGCAGTATGACTGGAAATACTTGCCTTGTTCTAGATTTTAAAGGGGAACTGTTCAGTGTTTCACCATTAAGTATGACAAGTATATTAACAGGTTTTCACAAATGCCCTTTATCGGAATGGGGAACTTCTTTTCTATTCCTCGTTTTCTCAGAATTTTAATTGTGAATGGGTATTAAATTTTGGTAATTCTTTTTCTGCATCTACCAAAATAATCACATGGCTTTTCTTCCTTCTTATTCTGTTAAAATGGTGAATTACCTTAATTCCTTTTGAAATGTTACTCCAACCTTGCATTCTTAGGAAAAACCCCCTCTTGTTCAGGGAATGCTGAATTCAATTTACTATTGTTTTGTAATAGATTTTTATGTCCATGTTATAAGAAACATGATCTAATTGGTTTTCTGTAATGTCTAGGTCAAGCTTTAGTAGCAGGACAGTGTATTCACAGAATGAGTTGGGGAGGCCAGGCATGGTGGCTCATGCCTGTAATCCCAGCACTTTAGGAGGCTGAGGTGGAAGGACTGCTTTAGGCCAGGAGTTAAAAACCTGCCTGGGCAACATAGTGAGACCCTTCCTCTAAAACAAAATTTTTAATTGGCTGGGTATGGTGGCACATGTCTGTAGTTCCAGCTACTTGGGAGGCTGAGGCAAGAGGATTAATTAAGCCCAGGAGTTCAGGGCTGCAGTAACCCAAGATCATGCCATTGTATTCCAGCGTAAGTGACAGTGAGACTCTCTCTTAAAAGGAAAAAAAAATGAGTTGGGGAAGTATTCTCTGCTATTTTAAGAAACAATCTTTGTATGATTAACGTAATTTATTCCTTAAATGTTTTACAGAATTCACCAGCAAAACCAACGTACATCCTTAACTTTTTAGTCTTACTGTCCCACTTCAAATAAAATATAAGAATCTTGCAACCCTAGAGTTCTAGGTACTGCCCGTTTACTCATTATTCAGTAGTTTTCATATCCATTACATTTTCATGTTATAAACTCAATTATTTAATTCTGTAATTTTTGCTTTAAACAGTCATATATTTAACTGATCAAAAAAGGCAGTCTTTTATATATGCCCACATATTTACTACATCCTTTGTTCAATCCTTCCTGAAGATTAAAGTTCCTATCTGGTATGTTTCCTTCAGCCTGAAGAATGTTATTTAGCATTCTTATAGAACCAGTCTGCTTGCAATTCTGATTATCTGAAAATGTCTATTTCATCTTCGTTCTTTATATTATCACTGGATATAAAATATTGGGTTAACAGTGCTTTTGAGTACATTAAAGATGTCATTCTGTCTTCTAGCATTGCTTCTAATGAGAGGTCAGTCATTATTTGTATCACTATTCTCCTATATGAAGTGTGTTATTTTTTCTCTGGCTGTTTTCAGAATTTTCTGCTTATATTTGGTTTTCTGCATTTTTACTATGATGTGCCTATGTAAGGTTTTCTATTATTTGTTTGGGGTTTTCTGGGCTTCTTAGATTTATAAACTTCTTTCACAAGATTTGGAAAATATGGGGCTGTTATTTTTTCAAATATATTTCTATTGTGCTTTCTTGGGACTCCAATTATATTAATAGATATAATAGACCATTTGGTATTATTCCACAGGCCCCAGGTCTCTCAAGCTCTGTTTTGCTTCTCTGTTCTTCAAACTGGATAATTTCTACTGATCTGTCTTGAAGTTTACTAAAGCCTTCTTCTGCCACTTCCAATTTGTTCTTAATGAATTTTTTTACTTCAGACATTTTAAGTTAAAAAAATCACTTGGTTTTTATAGCTTCTTTTTCTGCACTGAAATATCTTACCTGCTCATTTACTCTGAATACATATTCCTTTATATCCTCAATAACGTTGTAAGAGTTACTTTAAAACCTTTTTTGCTAACTTCTGCATCTGCATCATCTCAGAGACAGTTTCCATGGATCACCTTCTCTTTATCAAGGGGTCCCATTTTCTTGCTTCTTACTACATCTAGTAATTTTGGTTTGTATTCCAGGCATCATGAGAGATGTATTGTAGAGACTCTGGAATCCTTTACCCTCCTTTGGAGAGTACTGTTTTTTGATTTAAGTTTGGCTGAATTTAACCCAAAATCTGCCACCCTGTGATGGCAACAGCTGAAATATCTTCAGTTCTTTTTACCCTTAAAAGAACAGAGGCTGCTCTATTTGTGCCCCAAGAATGTGCAGTTCAAAGGTCAGCAGAGATCTGAGCAGAGCTTACGTGCCAGGCACTGTACCAAGTGCCTTATTTTTAAGTCATTTAAACTTCACAAAACTCTATAACGAACATATTGAACATATCTTGAACTAATATACTGTCTATAAGATAGCACACAGAATTATGTATCTTAACCATTATGCTATACTATCTTACAATATCTATTTTTTTTTAACCTGTAAATATACTACAGTTTTCATGGCATAGTAAAGAGTTAGGATTCTGAAGCCAGACTGCCCAGGTTCAAATCTTGTCTCCACCTATTATTGGAAGTCTAATGCTTACGCAAGTTACTTTTCTGTGCCTCTATTTGTTGTGAAAACAAAATGAACATATGCCCATATGAAAGATGCTCCGGATAGAGCCTGGCACACACCTAATATACATATAGGACTTATCTTTTTAAAAACTGGATATATGGCATTATCTGAATTGCTCTGCAACTTGACTTTTTTTCACTCAACATTATGGTTTTAAAAATGATCCATGTTGTATATTTATTTTATACTACTACATACAATCCCATTGTATAAATGTCAATCTCTATTTACCCATTATCCCACTGATGATGATTTGTCTCTCATTTGTTCCTATGCTGTGCTGTGCACTTCTTTACATGTCTTCATGTATACGTGTGCAAGAGTTTCTCTAGAGTGCATATGTAAAAGTGGAACTACTGGATCCCTGAGGGTGCATATCTTCAACTTTACTTGATAATGAAAAATGCTCTCTAAAAGCGTTTTGTCCCACAAGCAGTGTATGAGGTATTCTGCTTCTCTGCATCCCCACTGACACTTGGTATAATACTGTCAGACATTAACAAGTTAATCTTTATTCTAATAATAACAGTAAGTAGTAAAAAAAATCCTTCCTATGCATAATCAAGTATTTGTTAAAGATCATATTCTCAACTCTCATAATAAAGATACTAAAATGCAAAACAAAATGTTTCTGTTTTAGAACACAGACCTGCAGAATCCAAGGAATAGCCACAAAATTTCCATCTTTCACAAGAAATATAAGCCATAAAAAAATCAGAGTTGGGGAGAAACAAAACACTTACCTCATACTCTCCAAGCAGTTTAGAAATAAACAAACCCTCTGGGAACTTAGATACAACCTAATAAATAAAAAGTGAAATACAATATAGACACAACTGAAATGCTGAGTGACAAAATATTAAAATTATATAAACAAATAACAAACACAAAAGTAACATTATTAAATGAATTTTAGTCATATTACATTGTTTTAAAAAAAAAAAAGTTTCCAGTTTTAAAAAACATTATAACAAAAAGGACTGTGATTTCGAACATTTCCAGAGTTGAGAAACCATTATTACATGATATTGCAATGCCACAACTCTCCAGAAATTCCTGCACTTCTTTAAGCCAACACATTTAGCTTAGCTCACATAAAACATTCTATAGCATTTTAATTGTTAGAAAAGAAATGCAATGAACACTATAGAAAACTTAGGAAAATAAAGTTAAGCAAAAATAAAAGATCCACAGACAGCATTATCCATATGTACATAAATCTGTATTTAATATTAAAATAAGGTCAATATTTCTATAACCAGCTTTTAAATATCATACTAAAGACATCTCTCCCTGTCAGTAAAAACAGATAAACATTTTTACTGGCCACAGATTTTTCAAAATATTAAAAACACCTAAATTTATTTGATTCTCTATTTTGTTTCTTATTTTTCATGACAAATATTGCAATGATTATCCTCTTGCTTGAGTTCTGCACACTTGTTCAATGATTTTTAGGGTAACATCCTGAAAGCAGATTTACTCTATCCCAATAAAGTATAAAAATCTTTGTTTTCTTAATTTTTCCAGATATATTTTATATCAAATTCTAATTCAAGCTTTGGAAAAATAAAAAATAAAAATTATTTCAAAATCCTGTGACCCAGAGGCAGCCATTACTGCATTCAGAGAAACATCCTTTCAGAAACTCCTTATGTGTGCACATACGTTATTTGTAATTTTATATGAAAGAACAATTCTAAACACACCATTCTATAAAACCTGTTTTTAAAGTTCAACAACATGTCAAGGAGAAACTTCCATATAAACTGAGACACACATGAACTTTCTCATAAGCAACATGACATTCCCTAGTTTAGAGAATATCCACTATTGATATGTAACTAATCCTTATAAATCAATGACTAATTTTTCTCTAATTTTTGGTACCATAAAAAAAAAGTTGTATTTACTCTTGTAATCCCAGGGCTTTGGGAGGCTGAGGTGGGAGAATGTCTAAGGCCAGGAGTTCAAGACAGGCCTGGGAAACATAACAAAACCTTGTCTCTATAAAACTTTTTAAATTAGCTGGGTGTGGTGGCATGTACCTGTAGTCCCCGCTACTGGGGAGGCTGATGTGAGAGGATTCCTTGAGCCCAGGAGTTGGTGGTGCAGTGAGCTATGACTGTACCACAGCATTCTAACCTGGGTGACAGAGGAAGACCTTCTATCTTAAAAAAAAAAAAAAAAAAGTTCATATTGAACGTTCTTTAACAAGTAATTGTTGTATACTTGCTCAAGTGCCTAAACGAACAAACAAACAAAAAAACAGGGCCTCAATGCATCAAGGTTTTTGCATCTCTTGTAGTAAAATCATGACAGTTGAAATGGAATAATATCAGGCAATACAAGCTGTAACAGAACCTGGATTACTCAAATCAGGATTAACAGCTCCCACCAAAAATTTAATGTACATAACTCTTTGGCTCAATACATAACACCAAAGAGTTTTCACTTACTAGTAAGGCAAAACAAATAAGAGCAGCGACATGAACAGGCAATGCACATAAAAAATATATGTGACCACTAAGCATATGAAAAGATGCTTAAGGTAAAAATCAAAAGATATAAACCAAAACAACATGATTGGATAGTAACACTTATCAGTGGGAGTATTGTTGAGAAAATCAACAAAGGAGAAAGGACTTACAGAGTGCCTACATAAATTGGTTATGAGTAACATACAAACAAGGAACAACAAACTGCAGAAGGCTGCAGGAGACCTCTGAGGAGGAAGGCCTCTTCATGCCTCATGTTCCAGTGCAAGGTGACCTAGGCTCTGTTACCATAAATGTGCTCAAGGACATAAAACCTCTTTGTAGCACTATGGACATAGGCAGACTTGTAGGCTCCTTGTAAGGCCTGAGTTCCACCAGCTGCACATAGATAAGTTAAAGATAACCACATGTTCTCATTTTGTGAAACTCCCAAACTGCCACTGTTATCAATCCTTAGAATGACACACCAGTTCTGGCTCACTGATTCACTCCACCCCCACCCTATGGATCAAAGTGATTGTAACCAATAAATAGAGTGGATGATCAGAGCTCAGGGCCTTCACTGCCAGAGTAATAAAGTGATGGCCCCCTGGTCCCACTATCTCTTTTAATCTGTCTTTTTCTCATTCCTTTGTCACCACTGAACTCAGGGTGTCCACAAGTGACGTAGGGCTGGTTCCCTACATTCTGGTGCCAAATGTCGGGGCTCATGGGTCCCTACGTTCTGGCACCCAATGTGTAGGGCTCATGGATTCCCCACATTCTGGTGCACCAACGTGTGGACCTCATGGATCCCAACAAGTATAAATTTGTTCAAACATTTTAGAGGGCAATTTAGTAATATTTATTACCAAAACATAAGATACCTCTGACTAGCAATTCCACTTCTAGAAAAATGTCCATGGACATCAACTGGAGCACTTTTTTCATAGCCAGAGATAAAAACACCAAAACTTTAATCAATCATGGATCTCTACATGAAACAGAGTGCATCAACATAATGGAATACCACACACTGGAATAATATTTAATGGACATGTATTAAATTGGTATTGGGAAAGATCTTCAACTGTTTGTCAACAGTGATCTGTGGGGACGAAGAAGGAAAGGAAGAGAGGACTCCTGGAAGAACTTATCTGCTAAATAGTTATATGTTAATTTTTTTTTTAAGATGAAGTCTCACTCTGTCACCCAAGCAGGAGTACAGCCACGAGCTCAGCTCACTGCAATCTCTGCCTCCCAGGTTCAAATGATTCTCCTGCCTCAGCCTCCTGAGTAGCTAGGATTATAGGCGCCCGCCACTACGCCGACTAATTTTTTATATTTTTAGTAGTGACGGGGTTTCACCATGTTAGCCAGGTTGGTCTGGAACTCCCGACCTTGTGATTCGCCTGCCTCAGCCTCCCAAACTGCTGGGATTACAGGCACGGGCCACTAAGCCTGGCCCACATTAAAAATTTTTAGGAGTATGTATTTTGTTTCTTATTCTAAAAAAAATTGTCACTTAGTTTGTAGTATATTAGAAAAGATTAGATGTAAATATAAAACTGATACTTGCAGACAAACTCAACCACAAATGATATATATATTTATAAATCAATTATTTTTTCCCAGAAACAAATTACTCACAAATTTTATCTTATGTTTTAGTTCTGGACTGATAGTTCCTCCAGGTCCAGTTTGTGCAATAACTGATTTGAATGTGTTCTCCAGCTACGAAAAAAGAAAAAAAAAAGTCAAGTCGCAGTCCCCCTGCCCAAAGACAGTCAAAGGTAGATCTAAACAATATGTAAAGAAAAAAAATCTATAAAAGGAGATGTATTGCAATTAAACAGACAAAATACTGTTCATTAGAAGAACTGTAATATTTCATACCATATAAAATACACTTAGAGTAGATAGAATTGTTATGAAACTAAATGCTGAGGAATTTTCTGGGCTAACATTCTCTAACAATTATTCTAGAGTCTATTACTCAATCCCATACTCTTACCCAGAAAGAACTTTTGTTACCTTTTTCTACTTATAAAACTATTCCATATTTATTAAAAACATACTCAATGAATGCCTAATGCAGGGAAGAGATGGGATGGTGGAACGTCACTAGATGGTGGGACAACTGGCCCTAAAGGGCAGGAAGGAAAAGTTCTTCTGTTGTAATAGAAGCAAAGGGGGAGAAGGTAGGGTACACAGAAAGGCTCTGTGAACGTGGAGTCAGAAGATACAAAGAGTTACTCTCTGATAGCTCCCGCATTCTCTGTGAGTTCAGAAGCAAGGCCCACTCCTGAAAGCAGAAGGAAAGAAGAGGGAGGTCAGACATTTGAGAAAGTAGAAAAAGTGGAAAAATAACATTCAGGAAATATTGGATGATAATATAAACTTAGCACATAGGAAGTCAGGACAGGAGGAATCTGAGTTAAGACAGTAGGAGTCTGAGGATTTTAGTAGAGAGAAGCAAATGGCATACAGAGGCCCCACTAAAATAAAATGATCATGCATGGGAATAATTAAAAAGTAAGCTGGAAGGACAGGAGGGTGTAATGGGAAAGTAGCAGGGAGCATATCCGTTTAGCCAAAGTCCAGTGAAGAGCTACAGTTGGAGAACTAAAGCAGAGTTAAAGATCATGGAGTTATGTTCAATCAAGCTTAAAGTTGATAACTCAATGTAAAAAAAGAAAAAAAAAAAGAAGTCACAAAGACATAAAGAAAAACACCAATTGCTGAAAATCTTACCACCCAGACACAATCACTATTAATACTTTTTCCTTCCAAGCCATTTCTTTAGGTCTTTCTTCTTACTCTTACTTGGCCTGACATCACTTACAAACTGTGTGACCTTTTAGGTCTCAGTTTCTTCACTTGAAAAATGAAGATAATCTCCATCTCTCACAAGGCTGACAAGAAAACTAAATGTGGTGAGGCACGTAGAGTACACAACATAACGCCTGGCACATGATGTGAGCATGACCCTTGCCTGCTCCTCCAGCAAGCAGTGCTCACCCTGGCAGGATTCTCCCTCTGGCACTGACTACTCTTCTTTCCATCCAATATCACTTGCACAACATTCAGCAGAAATCCAAGTTTTGGTAAGTGCATGGCTCCCTATCAAACTTCTGAGGGGTTTTCCCTATTTTCACATTTTCTTGTGCATTTCCATAGGTCTGGGAAGGAGAGGATTAGATATCTGGGATTACATCATTAGCTTTAACAAAAGGTTCTAGCCCTTGGTCTTGGATTCTTTACATTTCTTCTGTAGTTGCCATGAGATAATTTCCTAAAGCTCTCCCGGGAACAGTAAGATCATCTTTCTGAAGATAACTGATCTTTCCTATCTGAACCATTCTTTCACTATTTGCAGATTCAATAGCAATAACTTATTAAATTATCACTGTGCTAAATGTTTCAGGAACAACAACAACAAAAAGATTACCTTTGCCAGTGTAACTCCTCTCAAGGCACTTATAATTAAGTAGAAAAGTGAGATCAACACATAAGCATCTATAACCTAAGGCTGTCTCTGTGTCATTAAGCAGTAAACATACAGAAGGCTTCCTTTTAGAAGGACCTTGCAGGATGGGGAGAATTCTCCAAAAGACACACGGTAGAGAGAACACTGAAGGTAGAAGGAATTTCATAAAGGAAACTGAACAAAATAGTTTGCCTAAGGCATTGGAAAAATAGTGAAGGAAAAATTAGAAAGGTGGATTAATGTTATATTATGGAATACCATCAATGCCAAGCTAAGGAGTTTTTCTTGATTATAGAGGCAAAAACAGAGATATTGCTATTAGAGATTTTTAGCAAAGAAGACAGATTTTCAGAACTGTAATCTGGCAACAGAAAATCTGATTGGATGTATGGACAACCAGTTAGGAAACCACTGCAACTCTCTAGGCAAGAGTTTTAACTAGGGTACTGGAAGAGAACAGAAAAGAAGGAATATGATAAAGGTAAAATTCGCGGAAATTAGGAAAGACAGCGGAGAGGAAGGCACTGCCGATTCTACAGGGATGAATGATGAGACCAGAGAAATAGCCTCAAGGACCTCAAATTCTATGTAAGAAACAAAAGTACTGTGGAACAGAGAGGTAGGCTTTTCTGGTTTTTAATCAATTTTAAGAGTTTGGAAAACTGGGAGGTAAATGGCAGGATGGTGATTACAGACTTGTTGTGTCTCTCTGGATCACGTCTTATGACAAGGGTCAGCAAACTATGGCCTCTTTTTGTGCTTCCCATAAGCTACGAATGGTTATGGTATTTTTAAATGGCTGTGGGAAAAGATATTTTGTGACATGTGAAAATTATATAAAATTCAAATTTCAGTGTCCATAGCTTTATTGGAACACAGCCATAGTCTGTCATTCACATAATGTCTATGGCTGCTCTTGCACTATAAGGACAGTGTTTAGTAGATGCAGAGAACATTTAGCCTAAAAGGCCTCAAATATTTACTATGCAATCTGCTAGAGAACATATTTGCCAATCTTTGGTTTAATATAGCAAAATGATGAGCTTTTAGCTAGGAATAGAATGCTTCTGAGAAAAATAAAAAAAAAAAAAAAAAGTTTCTCTCAAGTAAAATGTCTAAATTAAGGTGACTTTAAACTGAATGCGGTAGAGATTTTTTTAAATTCCAGGAAAAGTTGGGGATATGTATAATTATAGAGGGCAGAAGTCATAGTGTGGGAGGGAGAAGAAAGACTGGGAGGTAATCAGTGATTTCAACAATGCTTTTAGTCTCAGATGCTTATATACCAAACATGAAGAATGGGCAATAAATTAAGTGAATGAGATAGAACTGGAAAATGAAGATGGAAAGTGACAAAACAAGCTATATTCAGATAGGAGCTTAAAGGACCAAAGAAGAAAAAGAGCTTTAAATCAAAAAGCTACACTCTTCAGAAAAATGAACCAAAACATGAATAGGCAATAAAAAAGACTAAGTAGCCAATTAAAGCATAAAGGTCAACCTCAAATACACATTAACGGATATAGTTATTTGCTCATCAAATTGTAAAATTTTAAAAATACCCATGTATTCATTCAACAAATATGTACTGAGATCATACTATGTGTTTCATACTGTACAGAGGTAAATAGACTAGATAAGGTCCTTGTTGTAATGGAACTTGCAGAGATAAATCTGAATCAATCATATATATATAATTAAAATTATCATGAATATTGCGAAAAAACCCAGAGTCCACATGATCTCACTTATATGGGAAGTGCACAAAAGTCAAGCTTGTAGACACAGAGTAAAATGGTGGTTACCAGACACTAAGGAGAGGGAGGATTAAGATGATGTTGGCCAAAAGGCACAAAATTTCAGTTAGGAGGAGTAAGTTCAAGAGATCTATCGCATATCATGCTGACTACACTTAACAATATATTGTGTATTTGAAAATTAAAAGTGAATTTTAAGTGTTCTCATCACCAAAACAATGACAAGTATGTGAGGTAATATATGTTAAATAGCTTGATTTAGCCATTCCACAATGCAGACATACATCAAAACATCAACTTGTACACTATATGTAAAATTTTTACTCATCAATTAAAAATATTTTTAAAATCCCCTCCCTCGAGTGTCATGAAAGAATAATATGCCTGAAGGTATCAGAAAGGGAGGGCGGGTGGGTGAGGAGGAATCTCTGAAGGAAAGTGTCTATTTGTACCGAGTACTAGCAAACGTACAAGGAGCACACGCACATCCTATGTGAGTGTCAACTGTAACAATTCTTATGAATGACAACCTAACCACATACAGAATAAGCCATAAAAGTAAACATTCCTTTCAATCAGTGTTGGCTCATCTAGAAATTTATCCTGTGGAGTAAGAGAGATGTGTGCAAACTTGAGCAAGATTTTCATCATAAAGTTATTTTTAATCCCAAAAACTGAAAACAGAGCAAATGCCCAACTTAGGTTACAAGTTAAATTATGGCACACTCATGCTATCATTTAAAATTATGTTGCATAAGAATATTTAATAATGTGGCACATTCACAAAGCATGAGAGAAAAAAAAAAGCAGGTCGCAAACTAAGAACCGGAATGATTTTAATTTTTTTGAGTCAATTTTTTATGTGATAAGAGTACACAGGTAATTTTTATTTTGTGTTTTCCATATTTCAAGTTTTCGGTAATCAATCTGTATTACTTTTGTAATAAAAAAAATTTAAAAACAGATAAAACCTGGATAATTTAGAGGCATTATCTAGTGAAGAAAGCATTTTGGAAAGAGGATGTACAAGGCTAAAAGCAAAAAGAAACAGAAGTTACATCTCAGATGAATATACTTCAGACCTTTTGGCCATATGGGAAAACATTAATACATGTCTTACAAAGATCACAAAACTGGCACAGAAACATACAGCAATGCTTTCAATTGCTTAAATATTTGTCAGGTATATGCTATAGTATAGGTGTATCCCCCTCTACTCCTCACTCCCCAAACCCCTAAGTTGAAATCCTAACCCCTAACATGATAGTATTAGGAGGTGGAGGCTTTGGGAGGCGATTAGGTCATGAAGGAAAGACCCCTGTGAATGGGATTATTGCCCTTATAAGAGAGGCCTTGGCGAGATTCCTTGCCTCTTTTGAATTGTGAGGACAAAATGAAAGACTTCTATCTATGAATGAGGAAGAAGGCTCTCACTGGACACCTTATGTGCGAGAGCCATGATCTTGGAATTCTCAACCTTTAAGAACATTGAAAAATAAATGTTTTATTGTTTACAAGCCACCCAGTTTGTGGTAGCTTATTACAGCAGCCAGAACTGAGATCTTACAAATAGGATTATGTAGGGTCTGATTTACTTGACTAAAAGCCAGGCAGTACGGAATTTGATTTGCCATACTAAATACTTCATCTGAACTTGTGGGAAAATAGCTACGGAAAAGCTACTCAGAGTTGGCCAGAGAATATAACCCCCAGAGAATTGCATTGATTAACCCACTGAATAGCTCCTTCTGATAATTGTTAATATATCCAATTATTTACCAAAGATACTCTTGAACTATAGTTGAGTCAGGTTATCAGGTGAAATAAAATGTTTCACTTCTTATATGCAATGCCAAGCACAGCAACTAATTCATGTAAAAACTATCAATTGTTTAGGTACAAACTAAAAGTTAGGTGCAAACTAAGACCACCCTGATTTTGTTTAGATGAGAAGATATTTCTTTGTAAGTCCAAGTTTACCTACTTTAATCTCGTGGTGAATGTTACAACAAGGTTTTGAATCTGTAAGACAGGGGACAGGGAATTGGTAGAATGGGGTACTCTTTTGAGACAAAAGTCTCACTCTGTTGCCCAGGCTGCAGTGCAGTCTCAGCTCACTGCAGCCTCTGCCTCCTGGGTTCAAGTGACTCTCTGTCTCAGCCTCCCAAGTAGCTGGGACTACAGGCATGTACCACCACACCCCAGCTAATTCTTGTATTTTTAGTAGAGATGGGGTTTCACCATGCTGGCCAGGCTGATCTCAAACTCCTGACCTCAAGTGATGTGCCCGCCTCTGCCTCCCAAAGTGCTAGGATTATAGGCATGAGCCACTGCACCTGGCAGGAGGGTGTACTCTTAAACGATATTAAGGCTAGAGATCCTAGAAATATCAGATCTCTGTTCCTTGACAAATTGCTACTCTTAAATACCTATTAATGGAAAGCAAAGTAATAGGGGGTCTAGAACTACACACAATCCAGAAAATTCTGATGATCTGGGCTGGACACAGCATCTGAGGCTTCGCACACTAGAAAATATAGCTAAATCCATATGCTATCCACCCATTACAATTTTCATTTCTCCTCTACACTCCCTCTCAAGAAGTCAAAATAAAGAAAACTGAATGCTTTTCAAAAGAGGCCTTAAACTGTTTTAACAAATTGCTTTGTGAAATAAAGCAATGGGCAGGGGTGGAATACAGATGGCCAAGCCAGCCTGTTTCTCTTACAGGAGGAAAATGAAGACATTCTGATCCTCGTTTTACAAAGGAAAAACTTTTTTTCTTTTTAATAATATTTCCTTATGACAAAAATAATGCATGTTCACTATGGAACAACAAAAGATATAAACAATCAAAAAGAGAAAAGTTTACACTTATGTTATTTTTATAGGCATACAAAAACACAAAGTTGTAGAGTTTTCATGGAACACCTAGCAAACTATCAGATCCACAGTTTTGAAGCAATGGAATACTTGAATTTTTGAAAATAGGATTATGTGAGGTCTGATAATTATGTAGTATTTGTCCTACCATAAATTAAAATACATAGTTTAGGAATTAGAAACCCCTCTCAGAACAAGATTTAAATTGTTCTGGTTGCAAAAACTTCAACTGGAAGACATGGTCATTAGGCTGCATCTATGAGAAATTATTAGAGCTGCAAAACTCAGGATGAAACTCAAAGAAAATATAGAATAACATGTATCTGCATCTCTCTCACTCCTCAACTTGGAGTCATGTCATGAGCAAATGTCCACAGCTCTGCATTTGTTATTGCCTAGCTCTCACAGTTAAAAGGTAGAGTTTCCCTGCTAAATTCTAAAGAGTGAAAACCTTCTGAAAAAGAAATATACATTACAATTCTTTAATTTTTTTCTGGAACTTTTAGCACAATAAATTTAGAAAATGGAAATAAGAACTTTACTGGAAGGGCATAGCAAATCTACTGTTCATAAATGACAGGCTATTCTACTTGGAAAACCTATGGGAAAACTATTGAAACAACCAAGTTTGCTGAGGTAGTTTCAAAATAAGATTTAATAGTCAATTTCTTTCCTTGTGAACTATGAGCACTTAGAATAATGGCAAAAACAGTATCATCACTGGTCAGGTGTGGTGGTTCATGCCTTAATCCCAGCACTTTGAGAGGCTGAGGCAGGCATTCAAGGTCAGGAATTCGAGACCAGCCTGGACAACATGATGAAACCCCATCTCTACCAAAAAATACAAAAATTAGCCATGTGTGATGGCACACACCTGTAATCCCAGCCACTTGGGCGGCTAAGGTGGGAGAATCACTTGAACCCAGGAGGCAGAGGTTGCAGTGAGCCGAGCTGCACTGCTGCGCTCCAGCCTGGGCAACAGAGTGAGACTCCAACTCCAAAAAAAAAATTTAAAAAAAGTATCACAACATACAATATCTAAGAATTCAATTTCAAGAAATGTGCCAAACTCTAATAAGGAAAATTATGTATCTGCAATGAAAGGCACAGATTAATACCTGAATAGAGAACTACTATGTTATTGAATGAATACACTTAACAAAATGCATCAAATCGCTTCAAAAACTTTAAACTTAATTCTAAGAAATCTCATTAAAATTTTGAAACTTATAAAAATAATTCTAAATTTTCAGGAAAAAAAAGTCTGAAAACAGACTAACCAGGGGAGACTTGTCTTAAAAAACATTAAAATGAACTTAAAAGTAATAAAAATGGTTTTAAAAAAAAAAACAAAAAACTTTGTCAGTAATCAAAAAAGGATGTGAAACAATTAAGACAAATAAAAGACTCTGTTTAGCTTTTTGATGAGAAAAAAATTTTGTACTTAACCATTTTTCAAGGATTGACATTTGAGTTAATAACCACATAGAATCCTCAGAGTTATATAATCAGAAAGTTTAAAAAAAAGAGAGACACACTCTGAGTTAAAGCATTTATTGATACTTTTCTGGAGTTCAGTTTAACAAAATCATTTTTAAAAAATGATTTCCTTTGATGAAAACAATGAGAAAGAGTGGAACAATTCGTAGTAATCTTTCTGAATTTCATATAGGTGATGGGGGGATGAAGGCAGCAAACCACCTTACCATGTATGTACCTATGCAACCATCCTGCACGATCTGCACATGTACCCCAGAACCTAAATTACAATTAAAAAAAAAAAAAGAACTTGACAAGCATGCAGTTAGTCAGCTTACCTACAAAGAAAGATAAACAAGCTGGTTTCAGGCTTCTTTGGCATAGGAAATGTCAAAAGGAATCAAAACAATCTAAAAATAGGAAAATTACTATGAAAGCAAAAGAAGTGAACACTTTCTTGGTAGTAAGACTATAATTTTTTAGGCTGAGTTTTCTGTATTAAGAATTACTTTCACCATTTAAAATAAAAGTTATAGCTCCCATTTTTCTGCCCAAAGTAACTAGATAATTGGGAAAATGTATGAAACAACAATTTAGAGCTGTTGAATAACAATGCAGAACTGAGAGGTAAGCCTTAAACCCCTCCACACCGCCCACCTTACAGTCTGGAGAGCTGTCAGGATACAGCGTAGGAAGAAGTAACATAAACAGAGCCTGGCAGTCTAGATGAATTGAGGAGACAGATTTTGAGATGACAAGGATGCTAAAATTTGCAGGACTGAGTATGGAAAAGGAGGAGTGGCATAGAAATAGCTCCAGAGATCTGCAGAAGAACTCCCTTAAGTTTCTGGATGGCTACTGATCTGTGCAGGTAGGAAGAAGTTCTTTGAGGTTGGAGAAACAAACAAGAAGCAATAGGCCGAACAATGCTCAGAGCTCACATAGGGCTAGAAACGAGGTAGGATTACTTCGTAATACATTGAGTCAATCCTTAGAAAGGTAATGCTTCTGTGGTAGGGCTAAATTAGCCCTAGACTGAAGGGCTGTTCTGGACCTATGGGTCTTGGTCTGCTCAGGCTGCCATAACAAAATACCACAGACTGCATGGCTTAAATGACAGAAATTTTCTTACGGTTCCAGAGGCTGAAAAGTCCAAGATCAAGGCATAGGCTGAACATCCCAAATCCAAAAATGTGAAATTCAAAATGTTCCCAAATCCGTATCTTTCAATGCAACATGATGCCACAAGTGGAAAATCCCATACCCAACCTCATGTGATGAGTCACAGTCAAAACGCAGTCAAGACTTTGTTTCATGCACAAAATTATCTAAAATATTGTGCAAAATTGCCTTGGGCTTATGTGTGTAAGGTACACATGAAACACAAATGAATTTCTTGTTTAGACTGGGATCCCATCTCCAAGAAATCTCATTATGTATATTCAAATATTTTTTTTTTTTTTTT
>NW_016107348.1:623040-651012 GCF_001604975.1 Cebus imitator | reverse complement strand
GGTTTCACCATGTTGACCAGGATGGTCTCGATCTCTTGACCTCGTGATCCACCCGCCTCGGCCTCCCAAAGTGCTGGGATTACAGGCTTGAGCAGATAAGGGATACTCAACCAAGCATTTCAGATAAGGGATATTTGACCTGTACCACTCGATTTGGTTCCTGGTGAGCACTCTCTTTCTGACTTGCAGATGGCCACCTTCTTCTTCTTGCCATGTGTGCTTACATGACATTTTCTCAGGGAGTTCCCGCAGAGAGAGAGAGAGAGCAAACTCTCTAGTGTCTCTTCTTATAAGCTATTCATCCCATCATAAGGACCCCACCTTCATAACCTCATCCAATTTTAATTACTTCCCAAAGACCCCATCTCCTAATATCATATTGGAAGCTTTCAGGCTTAAATACATAAATATGGGGAGAAAAGAATTCAGTCTATAGCACCCACTCTAATACCTCTTAAAACAAAAACTCAAAATCATCATACTGAGTCAAAGTGATTTACTATGTAAAGCCCAACAATGAAATATTCACAATAGTCTAGCATCCAGTCAAAAGTCACCAACCATGTGAAGTGGTGGGAGAATATGATCATGTCAGTGAAAAAAAAAATCAACAGAAAAAAACAGAAATGGCACAGATAATAAAATTAGACAAGCCCTCTAAAAGTTATAAACCTTACACATATACTTATATCAATAAAAAAAATATGAATATAATGAATAGAAGAAATGAGGATATTAAAAGACCCATGTGGAAAACCTGGAGATTAAAAATGCAACATCTGAATGAAAAATAAACTGGATGGAATTAGTAGGTTACATTGTTGAGAAAAGATCAACTAATTTGAAGACAGCAATTGAAACTATGTAAAATGAAGCACACAGTGCGGGGGAAAAAAGAATTGTAATGAAAAAAAAAAGCCCCAGTAACCTCCAAGAAAATAACAAGCAGTCTAAAATGGTGTGATTGTACTCCTAGAAGAGGAAAGAAGAGAAAAATATTTGATGACAAAATTTCCAGATTTCATGAAAATTATAAACCCACAAACCAGAAGCTCAATGAATCCCAAGCAGAAAGAAATAAGAAAACTACACCAAGTGATACTACAATCAAACTGTGGAAAACCAAAGAGAAAATCCTGAAAGCATCAGAAGGAAAAAATACATTACGTACAGAACAAAGATAAGAATTATTATAGACATTGTTAGAAACTCTGAAGACAAGAAAATGGAGTAACAACTCTAAAGCACTAAAAGAGGGCAAAAACTATCAAACTAGGTAGAATTCTGTACCCAGAAAAATAGTATTTCAAAATGAAAATGACAAATGGACTTTTTCAGATGAATAAAAGCTAAGAATACATACCACTAGCAGATTTATCTTAGAGAGTATGTTAAAATTTTCCAAACAGAAAGAAAATTATACTGACAGAAATCTAAACACAAAGAATTGGAGAGCATCAGTAGTGCTAGTAAGTGTGGGTAGACAAGTTTTTTTATTTTTAATCTCTTAAAATTTGGCTTTATGTTTTAAATATTTTAGTATTAAAATAACTATTTTTATTCAAATATTTTTAAAGCAAAAATAACAATGCATTAAGAGATACATAACATAAGAACTAAAAGTATCACAACAAGAGCACAAAGGATGAAAGAGGAAAAATGTAAATTTACTGTTCTGAGGTTCTTACACTATATACAAAATGTTTTAATATTATATGAAGATCAATTGTGATAAATTAAAAATATAGGTTGAAAACCCTAAGGCATCCACTAAAATATGAAACAGAAAAATATAGATAATAAACAAAAAAGATAAAGTAGAATCCCAAAAAAATACTTAACCAGGTAGAAGGCAAAGAATGTTCTCTCCCACTGCTTTGCAATATCTTGCTGGAGTCCTAGCAAATGCAGTAAGTCAAGAACAGGAAATGAAACAAACAGACTGGGAAGGAAGAAATAAAAATGTCCTTTATTCACAGATCACATCTCCTATGTAGGAATGAAGACAGAATTTTTAAAAAACTCTTGGAACTAATTAGCAATTATAGCAAAGTTGCAGAATGCAACGTTAATGTACAAAAGTCAATCCTTTTCCTGCATTCCACTAACAAGCAACATTTGAAATTTAAAAAATACTGTTTACATTAGCATTCCCAAATATAACACTTAAATATAAATCCAACAAAATATACACAAGATCTGTATGAGGAAAACTACAAACTCTGATGAAAGAACTCAAAGAAGAAATAAACGGAGAGCTATTCCACGTTCATGGATATGAAAACTCACTATTGTCCGGATATCAGTTCTTCCCAACTCAATCTATAGATTCAGTTCAATCCCAGTCAAAATCTCAGCAAGTTAGTTATTTTGTGAATATCAACAGATTGATTCCAAAGTTTATGCCGGAGGCAAAAGATCCAGAATAGCCAAAAAAATTTTAGAATAAATTCAGAGGAATGACACTACCCACCTTCAAGACTTTCTTAAAAAGCTACAGTAACCAAGATAGCATGGTACTGGTGAAAGAATAGGCCAGTGGAAGAGACTGGAGAACCTAGACATAGACTCACATAAATATAGTGAACTGATCTTTGATAAAGGAACAAAAGCAACAGAATGAATCAAACATAGTCTTTTCACAAATGGTACTAGAATTGAACAACCACTTGCAGAAAACCCACAAAAACAAAAACCCCTCAACACATACATTTCTAGATCTTACACCCTTCACAAATATTAACTTAAAATAGATCATAGACCTAAATGTAAAATTCAAAACTATAAAATTCCTAGAAGACAACATAGGACAACACTAGCTGACTTTGGATAAGGTGATGACTTCCTAGATACAACACCAAAGGCACAAGACATGAAAGAAATAATTGATCACCTGGTCTTAAGATTAAAAACTTCTCTGTAAGACAATGTTGAAAGATTGAGAAAACGAGCCACAGATTAGAAGAAAATATTAGCAAGAAACATATAAAAGACCATTAATCAAAATATACAAAGAACTCTTAAAACCCAGCAATAAGAAAATAATCCAATTTTTAAAAATGGGCAAAATACCTAAACAGTCTCTCACTAAAGAAGATATACCAGATGGCAAGTAAGCAAACAGCAATGAAATACCACTATACAGCTATTAGAATGGCCAAAATCTAAAATACTAGCAACACCAAATGCTGACCAGCAAAGCAGAACAACAGAAACATTCATCCATCACTGGTGAGAATGCAAAATGGTACCACCAACTTGGAAGACAGTTTAGCAGTTTTTTAAATAAAAACAAACGTATCTTTATCAGACAATTTAGCAACTGTAATCCTTGGTATTTACCTACATGAATTAAAAACTGCTATCCACACAAAAACCCGCATGCATTTTATAGCAGCTGTATGAGGAAACAATCATGATGTCCTTCTGTACCTGAGTGGATAAACTGTGGTACCATACAATGAAATATTACTCAGTGCCAAAAAGAAATGCACTATCAAGTCATGAAAAGACATACAGGAACCTTAAATGTATACTTCTAAGTGAAAGAAGCCAATCTGAAAGGCTACATGCTGTAAGTCCAACTATACGACTCTGGAAAAAGCAAAAAAAAAAAAAAAAAAAAAAAATCAGTGGTTACCAGCAGATTAAGGTAAGGGAAATATCAATATGCACAAGCACAGAGGACTTTCAGGGCAGTGAAACTATTCAGTATGATACTATAATAGTGGATACATGCCATTACATATTTGGCAAAACCCACAGAATGTACAACACCAAAAGCAAATCCTAGTGTAAACTACACACTGTGGGTGATGTGCCAACATAGGTTTATCAATTGTAACTAATGTGCCACTGTGGTACAGAACGTCAACAGTGGGGGAGGTTTATGTGTGGGGGGAAATGGGGTACATGGGAACTCTGTACTTCTGGCTCAATTTTGTTGTGAACCTGAAACTTCTCTAAAAATAAATTTTAAAAAGAAGGCAAGGAAAGAATGGGGGAAAAAGCCATAATGGCAAGACAGATTTAAATCTAACCATTATTGGTAATTTTAAAATTAAGTATAAATGTGTCAAATATCCCCATTAAATGAGATTGTCAGATTTGATTTTTTAAAAAGCAAGACAGAACACTATATACTGTCTATAGGAAACCCATTTTAAATGTAACTAGGTTTTTAAAAAAGAATGTAAAAAGATACACAATGCTAACACTGCATCTAAACAAAGTTGGTGCAACTACAGTCCTATCAGATAAAGTAGACTTGAGAACAAGGGGTGTTATCAGCAACAAATAGAAGAATTTCACAATGATAAATATGGCAATGCATGAGAAACACATAATCATAAATGTGTATGCAGCTAACAGATTCAAAATAGCCAAAGCAGGCCCACAGCTGGTTCCTCTCCACACTACCACACCTGATGCTCTCTGGAAAGGGCCACTTCCCAGCAGGAGACCAACCAGTACAAAAATAGAACATTAAACCATCAAAGCTAAGAACCCTCATGGAGTCCATTTCAACCCCTCCCACCCCTCACCACCCTCCACCTGAACAAGTGCTGGTATCCACAGCTGAGAGACCCAGAGTCAGGTCACATCACAGGACTCTGTGCAGACAACTCCTGCTACCAGGCTGGATAGACTTTCTGGGTGGCTAGACCCACAGAGAGATAACAAACACTGCAGCTAACTGAAAGGAAGCCACATCCACAGGTAAAGGGAGAGAGTGCTATATCAAGGCAACACTCTGTAGGACAAAAGAATCTGAAAAGCCTTCAGCCCTAGACCCTCCCTCTGACAGAGCCTACCCAATTGAGAAGGAACCAGAAAACCAACACTGGTAAGATGACAAAACAAGGCTCTTTAACACCCCAAAAATCACACTAGCTCACCAGCAATGGATCCAAACCAAGAAGAAATCCCTGATTTACCTGAAAAAGAATTCAGGAGATTAGTTATTAAGTTAATTAGGGATTCACCAGAGAAAGGTGAATCCCAATGCAAGGAAATCCAAAAAAATGATACAAGAAGTGAAAGGAGAAATACTCAAGGAAATAGCATAAAGAAATAACAATAAAAACTTCAGGAAACATTAGACATACTTATAGAAATGCAAAATGCTCTGGAAAGTCTCAGCAATAGAATTAAACAAGTAGAAGAAAAAAATTCAGAGCTCGAAGACAAGGTCTTCAAATTAACCCAATCCAACAAAGACAAAGAAAAAAGAAAAAGAAAATATGAACAAAGCCTCCAAGAAGTCTGGGATTATGTTAAATGATCAAGCCTAAGAATAACTGGTGTTCCTGAGGAAGAATAGAAATCTAAAAGTTTGGAAAACATATTTGGGGGAATAATCAAGGAAAACTTCCCTGGCCTTGCTAGAGACCTAGACATCCAAATACAAGAAGCACAAAGAACACCCAGGAAATTCATCACAAAAAGATCACCACCTAGGCACATTATCATCAAATTATCTAAAGTAAAGACAAAGGAAAGAATCTTAAGAGCTGTGAGACATAAGCATTAGGTAACCAATAAGGAGAATCTATCAAATTAACAGCAGATTTCTCAGCAGAAATCCTACAATCTAGAAGGGATTGGGGCCCTATCTTCAGCCTCCTCAAATGAAACAATTATCAGCCAAGACTTTTGTATCCAGCAAAACTAAGCTTTATATATGAAGGAAAGATAGTCTTTTCCAGACAAACAAATGCTTAAACAATTCACCACTACCAAGCCACTGCTACAAGAACCACTAAAAGCAGCTCTAAATCTTGAAACAAATCCTGAAAACACATCAAAACAGAACCTCTTTAAAGCATAAATCACATACAACCTGTAAAACAAAAATACAATTTAGAAAGCAAAACAAAAACCAAACAAAACAAGGTACACAAGCAACAAACAGCACAACGAATGCAACAAACAGCAGGATGAATGCAATAGTACCTCACATCTCCAAACTAACATTAAATGTAAATGGCCTAAATGTTCCACTTAAAAGATACAGAACTGCGGAATGGATAGGAATTCACTAACCAACTATTTGCTGCCTTCAAGAGACTCACCTAATACATAAGGACCCACATAAAGTAAAGGGGTGGCAAAAGGCATTTCATACAGATGGACACCAAAAGCAAGCAGGGGTAGCTATTCTTACATCAGACAAACAAACTTTAACGCAACAGCAGTTAAAAGAGACAGAGGGACATTATATAATGGTTAAAGGCCTTGTCCAACAGGAAAATCACAATCTTAAACATACATGCACTTAACACTGGAGCTCCCAAATTTATAAAACAATTACTAATAGACCTAAGAAATTAGACAGCAACACAGTAATAGTGGAGGACTTTAATATTCTACTGACATCACTAGACAGGTCATCAAGACAGAAAGTTAAAGACACAATGGATTTAAACTATACCTTGGAACAAATGGACTTAACAGAAATATACAGAACATTTCATCCAACAACTGCAGAATACACATTTTACTGAACAAGGCATGGAACTTTCTCTAAGATAGATCATATGATAAGCCATAAAACAAGACTCAATAAATTTAAGAAAATTGAAATTGTATCAAGCATTCTCTCAGACAACAGAGGAATAAAACTGGAAATCAACTCCAAAAGGAACCTTCAAAACCATGCAAATACATGGAAATTAAATAACCCACTCCTGATTCATCATTGGGTCAAAAATAAAATCAAGATGGAATTTAAAAATTCTTCGAACTCAATGACAATAATGGCACAACCTATCAAAGCTTCTGGGATACAGCAAAGGTGGTGCTAAGAGATAAGTTCATAGACCTAAACACCTACAACAAAAAGTCTGAAAGAGCACAAACTGACATTCTAAGGTCATAACTCAAGGACTAGGGAAACAAAAAACAAACCAAACCCAAACTCACCAGAAGAAGGGAAATAACCAAGATCAGAACAGAACTAAATGAAATTAAAATTAAAAAAAAACAAACAGATCAATGAAACAAAAAGCTGGTTCTCTGAAAAGATAAAATGATAGACCAGTAGCAAGATTAACCAAGAAGAAAAGAGAAAATTCAAATAACCTCATTAACAAATGAAACAGGAGATATTACAACTGACACCACTGAAATACAAAGCATCATTCAAGGCTACTACCAATAGCTTTATGCACATAAACTAGAAAACCTAGAAGACATGGATAACTTCCTGGAAAACTACAACCCTCCTAGTTTAAGTCAGGAAGAAGTGAATACCCTGAACAGCCAGTAACAAGCAGCGAGGTTGAAACGGTAGTTTAAAAATTACCAACAAAAAAAAGTTCCAGGAGCAGACAGATTCACAGCAGAATGCTACCAGACATTCAAAGAAGAATTGGTACCAAACCTTTTGACACAATTCCACAAGCTAGAGAAAGAGAGACCCCTCCCTAATTCATTCTATGAAACCAGCATTACCCTAATACCAAAACCAGAAAAGGACCTAACAAAAAAAGTAAACTACAGACTGATATCCCTGATGAACACAGATGCTAAAATTCTTAACAAAATACTAGCTAACCAAATCCAACAACACATCAAAAAATAATCCACCATGATCAAGTGGATTTCATACCAGGGATGAAGGGATGGTTTAACACACGCAAGTCAAAAAATGTGATACACCACATAAACAGAATTAACAACAAAAATCACATGATTATCTCAGTATACACAGAAAAAGCATTCAACAAAATCCAGCATTGCTTTAAGATCAAAGCTCTCAGCAAAATCAGCATATAAGAGATATACCTCAATGTAATAAAAGCCATCTATGACAAACCCACAGCCAACATAATACTGAATGGGGAAAGGTGGAAGCATTCTCTCTGAGAAATGGAACAAGACAAAGATGCCCACTTTCACCACTGCTCAACATAGTACTGGAAGTCCTAGCCAAATGCAATCAGATAAGAAAAAGAAACAAAGAACATCCAAATTGGAAAAGAGAAAATCAAACTGTCATTGCTTGCTGACAATATGATCATTTACCTTAAAAACCCTCAAGGCTCCTCCAGAAAGCTCCTAGGGCTGATAAAAGAATTAAGCAAGCTAGGCATGGTGGCTTATGCCTGTAATCTCAGCACTTTGGGAGGCCGAGGCAGGTGGATCATGAGGTCAGGAGTTCGAGACCAGCCTGGCCAATATGGTGAAACCCCATCTCTACTAAAAATACAAAAATTAGCCAGGCCTGGTGGCACATGCCTGTAGTTCTAGCTACTAAGGAGGCTGAGGCAGAAGAATTGCTTAAACCTGGGACATGGAGGTTTCAGTGAGCCAACATCACACCAGTGCACTCCAGCCTGGGTGACAGGGTGAGACTTTGTCTTTAAAGAAAAAAAAGAATTTAAATAAAGTTTCCAGATACAAGATTAATGTACACAAATCAGAGCCCTTCTATACACCAACGGTGACCAAGCAGAGAATCAAATCAAGAACTCAAACCCTTTTACAATACCTGCAAAAATAATAAAATACTTAGGAATACACCTAGCCAAGGGGGAGGAAGACCTCTACAAGGAAAACTACAAAACACTGCTGAAAGAAATCATAGATGACACAAATAAAAGGAAGCACATCCCATGCTCATGGATGGATAGAATCAATATTGTGAAAATGACCACACTGCCAAAAGTAATTTACAAATTCAAGGTAATCCCCATCAAAATACCACTATGATTCTTCATAGAATTAGAAAAAACAATTCTAAAATTCATATGGAACCAAAAAAGAGCCCACATAGCCAAAGCAAGACTAAGCAAAAAGAACAAATCTGGAGGCATCAAACCAACTGCTTTCAAACTATACTATAAAGTTATAATTAACAAAACAGCAAGGTACTGGTATAAAAATGGGAACATAGACCAATGGAACAGAATAGAGAACTCAGATATAAACCCAAACACTTATAGCCAACTGATCTTTGACAAAGCAAACAAAAACAAAGTGGGGAAAAGACACCCTTTTCAACAAATGGTGATAGGATAATTGGCTAGCCACATGTGGGGGAATGAATCTGGATCCTCATCTCTCACCTTATACAAAAATCAACTCAAGATGGATTATGGACTTAAATCTAAGACCTGAAACTAAAAATTCTATAAGATAATATTGGAAAAACCCTTCCAGACATTGGCTTAGGCAAGGATTTCATGACCAAAATCCCAAAAGCAAATGCAATAAAAACAAAGATAAATAGGACTAAGCTAAAGAGCTTTTGCACAGCAAATGAACAGTCAGCAGAGTAAACAGACAACCCACAGAGTGGGAGAAAATCTTCACAATCTATACATCCAACAAAGGACTAACATCTGGAATCTATAATGAATTCAAATCAGTAAGAAAAAAAAAAAACAAAAACAAGCAATCCCATCAAGAAGTGGGCTAAGGACATGAACAGTCAATTCTCAAAAGATATACAAATGGCCAACATAAGAAAAAATCCTTAACATCACTAATGATCAGGGAAATGCAAATCGAAGCCACAATGAGATACCACTTTATTCCAAGAATGGCCATAATTAAAAAATCAAAAAACAGTAGATGATGGTATGTATGTGGTTAACAGGGAATACTTCTATGCTACTTGTGGGAATGCAAACTAGTACAGCCACTATGGAAAACAGTGTGGAGATTCCTTAAAGAACTAAAAGTAGAACTACCATTTGATTCAGCAATCCCACTACTAGATATCTACCCAGAGGAAAAGAAATAATTATATGAAAAAGATACTTGCACACACGTTTATAACAGCACAAATTGCAACTGCAAAATTACGGAATCAACCCAAATGCCCCTCAATCAACAAGTGAATAAAGAAACTATGGTGTGTGTGTGTGTGTGTGTGTGTATATATATATATATATACACACACACACACACACACACACACACACACACAATGGAATACCATTCAGCCATAAAAATAAATGAATTAATGGCATTTGCAGTGACCTTGATGAGACTGAAGACTATATATTCTAAGTGCAGTAATTCAGGAATGAAAACAAAACATCAGATGTTTTCACTGATATGTGGGAGCTAAGCTATGAGGATGCCTAGGCATAAGAATAATACAATGGATTTTGGGGACTTGGGGGGGAAGGAAAGGGTGAGGCATAAAAGACTACAAACAGGGTGCAGTGTATATTGCTTGGGTGATGTCAGCACCAAAATCTCACAAATCACCACTAAAGAACTTATGTAGTTCTTTAGTGGTGCCACCTGTATCCCAACAATCTGTGGAAAAAAATAGCCAAAGCATAAACTAAATGAACTAAAAGGTAAAATATAAAAATCTATAATTATGTTTGAAGATTTCAATACTCCTCCTCAGTAAAAAACCTCACTTAAAAAAAGAAGTCCTGAATGACATAACTTGACATTTATAGAATACTACACCCAAATATAGCAGAATACATATTCTTTTGCAGTGAATTATTAAACACTTACCAAGATAAACATATTCTGAGCCATATAATGAGTCTCAAAAAATGTATAAAGAATGAAATCTATATTGTTGGACCACAATGAAATTAGAACAGAAACATCTCTGAAAAAAAAAAAAATCCCCAAATATTTGCAAATTAAACCACACACTTCTAAATAATCCATGATACACACAAAAAAATCAAAAGGAAGAGTAGTAAATTTTGACCTGAAAATGAGTTTTCATATCAAATTTGAATTTCATATCAAAATGTGGGAGATATAGCTAAAGCAATACTTAGAACAAATTTATAGCCTTAAATGTTTACATTAAAAAGGGACCAAAATCGATGACCAAACTTGCATATTATGAGCAAAGAGGGAATTAACCCAAAGTAAATAGACATTACTAAACAATTAGCACAGAAATCAATGAAATAAAACAATGAAAAATTTTAAAAAACCAAAACTAAAGTCTTGTTCTTTGAAAAATACAGCCATGCTCTTCTGTCAGTTTGCTGAGAATGATGGTTTCCAGGTTCAACCACGTCCCTACAAAGGACGCAAACTCATCGTTTTTTATGGCTGCATAATATTCTATGGTGTATATGTGCCACATTTTCCCTGTCCAGTCCATCATCGATGGGCATTTGGGTTGGTTCCAGGTCTTTGCTATAGTAAACAGTGCTGCAATGAACATTCGTGTGCACGTGTCCTTATAGTAGAACAATTTATAACCCTTTGGATATATACCCAGCAATGGGATTGCTGGGTCAAATGGAATTTCTATTTCTACGTCCTTGAGGAATCGCCACACTGTCTTCCACAATGGTTGAACTAATTTACACTCCCACCAATAGTGTAAAAGTGTTCCTATTTCTCCACATCCTCTCCAGCATCTGTTGTCTCTAGATTTTTTAATGATCGCCATTCTAACTGGCATGAAATGGTATCTCAATGACAGAAGAGCAGAAGATCAAACACTGCATGTTCTCACTCATAGGCGGATGTTGAACAGTGAGAACACATGGACACAGGGAGGGGAGCACTACACACTGGGATCTGTTGGGGGGAAATAGGGGAGGGACGGTAGGGGGTGGGGAGTTGGGGAGAGATAGCAAGGGGAGAGATGCCAGATGTAGGTGATGGGGAGGAAGGCAGCAAATCATACTGCCACATGTGTACCTATGCAACAATCTTGCATGTTCTTCACATGTACCCCAAAACCTAAAATGCAATAAAATAAATGGAAAAAAAAAGAAAAATACAGTCATGCATCTTTTAACAATGGGGATACAACCTGAGAAACACATTATTAGGCGATTTCATTGTCGTACGAACATAGAATGTACTTAACACAGACCCAGATGGTATAGCCTTACTACACATCTAGGTTATATGGTATAGCCTATTGCTCCTAGGCTACAAAGAGTACAAAACTGTACTGAATACCACAGGCAATTGTAACACAATAGTAAGTACTTGTCTATCTAAACACAGAAAAGGTACAGTAAGAATACAGTATAAAAGATAAAACGGGACAACTGTGTAAAGCACATAAATGGAGCATGCAAGGTTATACGTTGCTCTAGGTGAGTGAGTAGTTAGTGAATGTGTAGGCCTAGGACATTACTGTACACTACTGTAGACTTTATATACACCATACACTTAGGCTACACTAAATTTATCTTGTCATGTGGTAAGGTGTTCAGGGACAATAATATGCATGGAGTTGTCATCACCTATGATAACAAATGTCTTCCTTCTGGAATATCTCCTGAAGGAACTGCCTTATGCTGTTTTACAATTAAATTTTTTAGTAAAGAGCACACTCTAAAATAATGATACAAAGTATAGTACGGTAAAAACATAAACCCATAACATGGTTGTTCATTGTCATTACTGTTACATACTGTACATAATTGTATGTGCTATATATATGACTGGCACCACAAATACAAGTGTTGCATCACACTATGTGTTACAACGCCTACATCACCACCAGGTGGCAGGAATTTTTCAGTTCTGTTATAATTTTATGGAACTACTGTTGACATGCAGTCCATTAACAACAGTGTCATTACGTGATGCATAACTGTGTATAAGTGACTAAATCTTTAGCAAGATTGGTATGTGTGTGGGAAAGACAGAGAGAAGGAGCAATCATCAGATCCTACAGACCTTAAAATGTTATTGGGGGAAAATTATTAACAACTTTATTTCAATACATTTGACAACCTAGATAAAATGGACAACACCTTGAAAGACAAGGTACCATGGCTCATAAAAAAAAGTGGAAAATCCAAAATGGCCCTGAATTTGTTGTTTAAATCCTTTCCACACAAAAAAAGCTCCAGGTCCAATTTGGTTCACTAATAAATTCTACAAAATATTTAAGAAAAACAAACTCTAGAGGGCCGGGCGTGGTGGCTCACACCTGTAATCCAAGCACTTTGGAGGCCAAGGCAGGCGGATTACCTGAGGTCGGGAGTTCAAGACCAGCCTGACCAACATGGTGAAACCCCGTCTTAANTTTTTGAGACAGAGTCTCATTGTGTTGCCCAGGCTGGAGTGCAATGGCACAATCTCAGCTCACTGCAACCTCTGCCTCCTGGGTTCAATCAATTCTCCTGCCTCAGCCTCCTTAATAGCCTGGAACTACAGGCACATACCACCACACCTGGCTAATTTTTGTATTTTTAGTAGAGATGAAGTTTCACCAAGTTGGCCAGGCTGGTCTTGAATTCCTGACCTTATGATCCAACCACCTCAGCCTCCCAAAGTGCTGGGATTACAGGCATGAGCCACCGCACCTGGCAGTAATATATTTTGAAAGCCTAAAAATATTCTTTATTCTTTTTTTTTTTTGAGACGGAGTTTCGCTCTTGTTACCTAGGCTGGAGTGCAATGGTGCGATCTTGGCTCACCGCAACCTCCGCCTCCTGGGTTCAAGCAATTCTCCTGCCTCAGCCTCCCGGGTAGCTGGGACTACAGGCGTGTGCCACCATGCCCAGCTAATTTTTGTATTTTTAGTAGAGACAGGGTTTCACCATATTGACCAGGATGGTCCCAATCTCTTGACCTCGTGATCCACACACCTTGGCCTCCCAAAGTGCTGGGATTATAGGCGTGAGCCACCGCGCCTGGCCAAAATATTCTTAATCAGCAATCATACTTTTATATATTTTTCTTAAAAATTTCAATAATTAAGATTTACCTTGTTTAATGTAGCATTGTTTACATGCTTGAAATAATTCTAAAAATAAAAAATCAACATATCTAAACATAAGAGCTTGATTAAATGCATTGTGACATATTATATTTAACGCCATAAATTTATCTTTAAGTACTATTTTCATTGCATCCCACAAATTTTAATAAATCGAATTTTCATTTTTGTTTAGTTCACAATATTTAAAGACTTCTGAAACTTTTCTTCTTTGTCCATTGTTATGTAGAAGTGTGCTGTTTATTCAGGGATTTTTTTTTTTTTTTTTTTTTTTTTTTTTTTTTTTTTTTTGCTATTGACATCCAACTTAATTCTATTATGGTCTGGGAATATACTTTGTATGATGACTATTATTTTAAATTTGTTAAGGTGTGTTTTATGTGCTCTGTCTTGATGAATGCCCTATGTAAACTCGAGAGGAATGTATGTTATGTAGTTTGTTGGATAAATTAGCCTATAAATGTCAGATTATTTTGATTGATAGAGCTTTTTTTTTTTTTTTTTTTTTTTTTTTTTTTTTTTTTTTTTTTTTTCTTTTTTTTTTTTTTTTTTTTTTTTTTTGAGATGGAGTTTCACTCTTGTTACCCAGGCTGGAGTGCAATGGCATGATCTCGGTTCACCGCAACTTCCGCCTCCTGGGTTCAAGCAATTCTCCTGCTTCAGCCTCCAAAGTAGCTGGGACTACAGGCGCACACCGCCATGACCAGCTAATTTTTTGTATTTTCAGTAGAGACGGGGTTTCACCATGTTGTCCAGGAAAATCTCGATCTCTTGGCCTCATGATCCACCCGCCACGGCCTCCCAAATTGCTGGGATTACAGGTGTGAGCCATTGTGCCCAGCCCACTCTCACATTTCTAACATACTATATAATACTAGAGAGCCTACACTGTGTGGTAAGGGTTGGGGTAAAAGCAGATAGATTGAAAAGAAGGAAGTAAAACTGTCTTTACTCCCAGATGACATGATAGTCTATGCAGAAAATCCGAACTCTACAAAATAGCTGCTAGAATGATTTGAATTACAGAACTGAGTTTATCAAGTATCACGATTCAAGGTCACAGGATACAAGCTCAACATACCAAAAAAAAAAAAAAAAAAAAAATCCAATTGATTTTCTATTAGCAATGAACAGAAATTTTAAATATCATTTATAATAGCATAAAAATATGAAAGGTATAAAGGGTAAGTTTAACAAAATATATGCAAACCTTATGCATTGAAAACTATAAAACATCACTGACAGAATGTAAAGACCTAGATAAATGAAGATATACCATGTTCTTGAATCAGCAGACTAGATATTGTTAAGAGGTCATTTCCCCCCCAAACTTACCTATAGATCCAATTTAATTCTAATAAATATCACAATCTTATTTCAGAAACGGACAAGCTGATTTGTAACAAATTAAATGCATCTGCAAATGCAAACCTAGAATATCCAAAGCACTTTCGAAAATTAACAAAGTTGCAAGACTTAACTACAGTCATGGGCTGCATTGTGATTTGTGGTCAATGATAGACCACCTGGATGATGGTGGTCCACAAGATTATAATACTGTATTTTTTCTGTACCTTTTCTATGTTTACACACATTAATACCCCATTATGTTACAACTGCCTATAGCATTCGGTGCAGGAACATGCTATAAAGGTTTGTAGCCTATAAGCAATAGGCTATACCATATAGCCTAGGTGTGTAGTAGGTTATATACCATCTAGGTTAGTGTAAGAGCATTCTATGATGATAATACAATGGTAAAATCACCTAACAACGCACTTCTCAGATTGTATCCCTGTCATTGACACATGACTATATATGACTAAGATATTACAAAGCTACAGTAATAAAGATAGCAAGGTATCGACAAAAGAACAGACACACAGAAAAATGGACCCGAATAGAGTCTCAAAACAGAATTTACACGTGTGAGGCCAACAGATTCACTAGAGGTGCCAAAATAAGGTAGTTCAATGAGAAAAAAAGTCTCTTTTCAACAAGTGGTGCTGGGATAAATGTCTATGTGCAGAAAACTTTGATCTGTACCTGGTACCTCACGCAAATTTAGCTTAAAATGGATAATATACTTAAATATAAGAACCGAAAACATAGGCTGGGCACAGGGGTCACGCCCGTAATCCCAGCACTTTGGGGGACCAAGATGGGTGGATCACGAGGTCCGGAGATTGAGATAATCCTGGCCAACATGGTGAAACACAGTCTCTACTTAAAAAAAAAAAATACAAAAAAAAAAAATTAGCTGGGTGTAGTGATGCATGCCTGTAGTCCCAGCTACTCGGGAGGCTGAGGCAGGGGAATCGCCTGAACCGGGAGACAGAGGTTACAGGGAGCCGAGATCACGCCATTGCACTCCAGCCTGGCCACAAGGCAAGACTCTGTCCAAAAAAACAAAAGGAACTAGAAGCATAAAACTTCAAAGAAAACAAAGGAGAAAATGTTTGTAGCTTCAGACTAGAATCTATTAGGTAGGCAAGAATAAAAGAAAAGTATGAGCTGGGCGCAGTGGCTCATGTCTGTAATCCGAGCACTTTGGGAGGCTGAGGTGGGCGGATCACCTGAGGTTGGGAATTTGACACCAGCCTAGCAAAGATGGTGAAACCCTGTCCCTAATAAAAATACAAAAATTAGCCGGGCAGGGCTGGGGTGGGGGGATGGGCACCTGTAATCCCAGCTACTTGGGAGGCTGAGGCAGGATAATCACTTGAGCCCGGGAGGCGGAAGTTGCAGTGAGCCAAGACTGCACCACTGCATTCCAGCCTGGGCAACAGAGCAAGAACCCCTACCAAAAAAAAAAAAAGAAAAAAAACCCAAAAAATATGAATAAGCTAGACTCTATCAACATTAAAGACTTTTCCACAACAGACAGGATTAAGGAAATGAAGAAGTAAACACAGGCCAGGAGAAAATATTTGCGAAACATGTCTCTAAGAAGGACTTGCGTCCAGAATATGTAAATTTTTCCAATACAATATTTTCATAAAATGGGCAAAATACTTGAATAGACACTTCAAAAAGGAAATACAAATGGCAGACATGGATGTGAAAAGATGCTCAACATTATCATTAGATTATGATCTCCAACTTAAAATCATAATGAGATAGCACTACACACCCACTCAAATGGCTAATATTTTTTTAAACTGACAATTCCAAATGTTAACAAAGAAGTGGAACAACTACAACTCTCCTACATATCTCACGGGAAAGGAAACTCATACAGCAACTTTGGAAAACAGTGGCGATTTCTTATTAACACACACTTAGTATATGATGCAGTAATCCAACTCCTAGGCATTTACACAAGAGAAATGAACTAGGTCCATACAAGATGTATGCAAATATTGATAATGGCCTTATAAGTCAAGGACCAAAGAGGAACAACCCAAATATCACCTAATGGGGAAGGGATAACAAATTTAGGTGTATCTTTATAATGGACTAATAGTAAACAAGAAGAAGGAACAAACTGCTGTTATACACATCTTGGATGAACCTCAGAAGTATTCTACTACGTTAAAGAAGCCAAACGCAAAAGCTTAGATATTGCTTGATTCCATTTATATGAAACTCTTGGAAAGTCAAAATCATAGAAAGCAGTGGTTGTCTGTGGCTGCAGTTGGGAAAAGAAACTAAAAAGTGGCGTGAAGGAGCTTTTTTGGGGATGGTGGAAATGTTTTTATTTTTATGGTGATTGAATAATTATATATTAATCAAAACTCAAACTACACATTTAAAATGAGCACATTTTACTACATGTAAATTATTAAAGCTATTATTAGAAGTTAGGCACTTTCATGTTTTAAACTTAATTTCCATGTGCTCATTCTGAGCTCTAACTTAAGTTGTTAACATGGTGATTTAGCCAGGCATTTATTGGTTATATTCTAGTAGTTTTTATTCAAAGTCCTTCAGGATTACAGTCACCGAAAATACCAGGATTATCATGCTCAGCGACAGCTATTCAGAAGATATTCACGAGGTAAATTGCAAATATGCTTCTGTAACTTTAGTGAGGAACTAGAACTAGAGATAGAGATTTAGGAATCATTTGCAGAAAACAGTAGAAACCATGGAGTTGATAAAATCAAACTCTTCTTTCACTCCACTTCTCACTTCTTACTAATCTACACAATCATGGGAAATGCTTAGCCAAATGTGAAATACATGAATGACTTCAGTTTTTAAAAGGTCAGCCTTTCCATGAGATCAAAGTGTTAACATCACTGAATTTAAAAACACTGTATATCTTCAAATTCTTATCTCACCTGGTTTAATTTTTCAGTCTGATTCAGCCTTGAAGTCTCCACTACATTTAAGTTGGAAGTCTTTTCCATGCTCATTATTTGCTTCGGTGGTTCCATGTTTGAAGTGGGTTGTGAAAAGCATGCCTTTGCTACCGGAAAGCCTGCGGAGTATGACCCTTGTTTCATTCTAAATGGCTGGGTAAAAATCTTACCTTTTGTGAGTAACAGAAGAAGAGAAAAATTGTCACTAGCAACTTCTATTTCATTTTCTGGTAGCTACATATAGAGGCTACTGTGAGCTAACTGCCTTCAACTTAGAAGTAAAAATTAAGAAAAGAAAGCTTACATTTTTATATTAAGCCAAAACTTACATATATTATAAGTTATTAGGCATCCATAGAGGAAGACAGAGATCCTAAGTGTTCCAAAAAGGTTGGGGTTATCTAAAACTCCACTTAAGGTCACCTGAATATAATTACAGAGAGGTGGGATTCATATGTAAAAAGCTGTATCTCATTTAGGAGACAAAAGTGTCTCCAAGCCTGCTTAGAACTATGCTTTTCATACTGGGTAACTACTAGTAGTAGCACAGTTCTGGGAGGATGAAAAACTACAGAATAAATTCTTTAAGATTTGTAGGAAGGGGGAATAACACTGGAAAGGTGTATTCTGTTATACAACATGAAAGATCTATCACCGGACTTCTCCACAGCCTAGCTCTTTACCCTAAGGTCAAGTTCACCAAAAAAGAAAAAAACAAAAGTTACTTCAAGACATCCTGATGAGAGAGGTAGGAACCATGGATGGAGAACATGAACAGAATCACTGGAAAGGAATATTCACCCCCCTCTCACCACAACTCTTCAATAAATTGGTAAAGTGCTTTCTACAACTCATAATAGTCTTCCTATGTTAGAGGACTTTAAGAATACTGATAAAGTTGAGGGCTAGACTTGAAACACTTGGTGGTCTCCAGAGCCTTCCTAAGTATATCCTCATACCCTCAAACTACATCACCCACCACAGTGTAAATATTGGTTTATAAACTTGTGACACATCCTCATGTTTCACCTATGTTAATCTAAATGCAGATTTTGGAGAAAAAGAAACTCACTGAAATAGGCATAGAATTCTCCCAAATAGGCTCCACCAATGCTTAGTGTAGTAACTGCATTATTGTCTAGGGAGATACCATGCAGATGGTCACGTCAGTCTTTCGAGCCTTTAACGACACAGCATTTGGGCAGAAAAGCACTGGATGGGCAGCAATAAGAGCTGGGAACTAACTCTAGCTGTACCACTACCACTTTTCTAGCCATGTGACTTTGGAAAAGCCATTTAATTTTCCTGAGCTTTGGTTTTCTTATCTATAAGACAGGGTTACTCACCCTACCTAATATAGTAATGAGGATGCAAGGTTAAATGGTATACAGATAAGGTGGTTATTATTACACCACAAAAGTTATCAAAGCGTCTCCTAGGATAAGCCCAGTGATGGCAAAGATTAGACGGGTTAACGTTAATAATTTTTTTAAGTATTTTAACTTTTCATTTTACTTATAGCATCTTTGCATGAATACAACTATTCATGTAAATTTACAGTGTTCTAGAAAGAGCAGATCTTTTGTTTTTAAAAATAATAATAGCTAACACTAATTATGAGCTTACTAAATGCCAAGCACTTCACAGAACTCGCCTCATGTAAGGTCCTCAACACAACCCCAAGAGGCAAATATTGTTATTTCTATTTTAGAGATGAGGAAATCAGGCTTAAACAGATTGAATAGTTTGCCTGAGACCACTCAACCAGCAAGTAGTAGAGCCAGGCTTCAACTTCAACAAGCTCATGGACCTTAGCCATTACACACCCCTCTATGTGCCAGGAATGCTCCAACATTTGCCCACATGCATACCTGCTGGCCATCCTCTCCACTTTTCCTCTGTTACACTCTTCTTCAGCATCAACAAAGAACCTGCTCTGGTCTGCTCTACAGAAATGACATCTGAAGCCGCATTCAGCACTTCAAACATGGAGAGAAATCCATATTGCATGTATTGAAATGATCGTCCAAATCTTTTGGCAAATGCCTTTTCAAAATCAGAAAGGAGAACAGGAGATAATGCCAACAGGTCCTTCAACTCACTCTTCACAACAGCTGGAAGAATAGGGGCAACCCGTCCTCGGTAAGGTACTCGCCGATGAGAGCTTGGTCCAGAATAAAAACTGGGCCTTCCCTTATGCATGTAGTTTCGAACCTTATGGCTGCTCTTCTGTTTTGCAACTAAGCTTGCTATTCCTTTGGTAGATTCATCTGGAATGGCTAAGGAGATGTGAAAAAAACACACACACACACACACATTTAAGTGGAAACCTTACTCCCTTCTTTATCCTTAGTATCTGTGCTTATACAGTTCTTAACCCTCCAAATAGCTGTTTATCCAGGCAGCACGATAAAAAACAGTAACTCTTGGTTCCTCGATTTCTTGCATTTGGGGCAACAGCTTGCTAGCTCTTCTACCAGGTGAAGAAAAGATAATTCAATGTATTATCATTACAGTTGACTCCCGACAATTTTGAAACTCTTGGGAAGAACTACAAACTTCCCTACAATGGTTTTTTCCTGTGCTTCACGGAATTGAAAACATGTTTTTATAATTAAGAAGTCCTTTTTTGTTGTTTCTCCCGACTGAAGGTGCAATAACCCGAAATCATATGTAAAATGTAGTTTTTGTGAGTGCACAATTGTAGTCACTGTGGGAATGGTTTGTTACTTTTGCAGAGGTTCTAACTTTGCCCACAACCTCAAAAGCACCTAAGATTCTCCCTCCCCCACCAAATTAAAATCCACTGGCTGGGATACGGAATAACTGTAGAACTAGAATAATTATTTACTAGGCAGCTGTTTTTATTACAAAGTTTATAGACCTTCAAAAGTCTTAAACCTACCTTTCAGTATTACGGTACCACCTGCACCGGAGCAGACACTAACAACATCAGGCATGTCCAATACCAGCTCCATAGTGGACCGATACCCAAGGATCCGGAGTGGTAGATGGTTGCCAACCATCAAAAGGTACTCCTTCTCCAACTGCTGTGGGCTCAAACCATCTTTGGTGGAAATGAGAAGTGATCTTATTTCCTTCCGCAGACATTCCTGTATACGCTCTTGTTCAGACATTGTGCCCTACAGTACTGAAGACAGAAACGTAGCTCATGAGGAAAAGAGGGCAAACACATGAAAAAAAAAATTTTTTTAAACAACACTAGTGGGATACAAATAACTGAGACACGAGTTTTAAGAGTGGTAAGGCAGCAGTACTGGAGGGTGCCCTGCGACCTGTGCGTGGCCTGGCGATTCAATCCCTGAATCTCCACAGGCGCTGATTAAGCTACAGGTGTCAAGAACTCTGCCCGTGGCCAGGGGGAGGCGTTAATTGGGGTTCCTGTGCGATGTTAGACGCCAACGCAAACTTCCTATCCAAAGCCCTCGCGGGCTCCTCTGGAACCAGAACTGGGAACTGAGGCCAACGCAACACCGCCTCCGCCTTGCAGAGCGAGGGCCCCACAGAAAGGCGCCCCCGCCGCACACCTCCTGCACCTCAAGCCGAGGGGACGCTCCCTGCTCCCTCTTATCTGAAGCCACCACCATTCTTCGCCCGCCCCCTAACCTATCTAGGGTTGGGTCCCTGCCCCGCCCCCAACGTCTCTCGGTGCCCCTCGCGGGAGCGGGGCATCGCCCTTCCACTTGCCCTGGTGGCTCTCTGCAACCAGAGGTGAAAAGGAAAAGCGGAAGGCGCCAGGTAAGGCACTTCTCGGCCCAGCACCGCCCTGCTGCCAGTCACCCGTCTTGCCCGCACCGCGCCGTGACGCCAACGCTGCCGTTGCGGACCGGGTGGAGACTAGGGCGCCCTCGCAGGAAGCGGCGCAGGAAGGTAGCTGCGACGGCGTCCCGCGCGCCTGCGCACAAGCGTCCCCCGGCCTGCAATCCCCTCCCGGCGCGCCGCGTTCCAGCCCCGAGGGCACGTGGTGGGTGGGACCGTTGGGCAGTATTAGCCCCTCGGGGGTCAGGTTTGAGATCCGTCCCAGTCTCAGGGGCCAATGGGCCCGGCTGCCGAGGCGGGCCGCCTTCCGGGATCACCGGCGCCTACCTCCTCCAACGCGGTGCGAAGACGGGAGGTGGGGCCCGGGGCGCTTGCACCAATCCAACCACCTTCGGGGCGGGGGCCCGCACTCGCCCTGGGCGGGAAGCAGGACGCGTGGGCCTCAGAATCACCTGCGGAGCTATTTAAGCGAAGAAAAGGAGGCACACGTCTGATAAACAAAGGTTCTCATTCAGTAGGTCTGGGTTTATTTGAGGAAAATCACAGACAATTCTGATTCTTGGTTGAGAATCCCTGCAGAGTTAGATGCAACTCTGGCTCCCTGATGAAGGAATGGGTAGGGTTAGGAGACCTTTTTGAATGAGTGGACAACATTCTAGGTGCCACTGGAGATAGTGTTGGGAAGCTAAAGATTTATTTGGATTTATTTGTTGGTTTGGTAGAGTGAGCCAGATCTATTAAGCCCTTGAAAACCAGAAAACAATACTTTCAGAGACACAGAATAGAGAGGCATTGTATAATATAAAGACCTGTACCTTAAAATGTGCAATCTAATTTAAAAAGCAAGACAAGCCAAAATAACCACAGAATTTGAATCAACAAAGAGACTTGAGGACACACAACGACCTTATCTTCTTTCTTAAATCTCATGACATAATGCTTTTTTTAAAGCCAAGGGAACAAAATGTTCCATCAATGAGGCAGGAATATTGAGGAATCCCTGAAAAATAGAAAACAAGACTTATGGGCTGGTTTATAGCAGAATGGGCAGGGCTGAATAGCAATTAGCAAAAAGTTAAATTAAGACATGGAAAATTGATCTAAACATTGCAATATGTGAATGACAAAAGTAGAAATAAAAACCAGCAAGAATGACGATTAGGTTTGGGGAGTTAAAAAGAAGAAAATGTCCTAAATTTGCACCAAAACACGCCTTCAGATTAAAAGGGCCCACTTAGAGTCCTTAGAATAATTAATGAAAAAGATCCTGTCCTAGGTAAACTCTAGGAGAAAGAGAATCAAGAGATTTTTATATGGAAATGTTATCTATAAAACAATGGAAATTAGTTTGCCTTTGGATTTCTCAATGACAATATCTTCAGGACTAACTCTGGAATCCTTTAGGCTAATCAACAGTAAAGTGAAAGGAAAATAAAAACATCCTCAGACATGAAAGGATTCAGAAAGTTTATCCACTGAATGACTCGAAAATGACTGCTGCAAAATGAACAATGAATTGACAAAAAGATGTCCCAGACTCTTATCCCCAGTTATCTCAGATAATGAAGCAACAGACATTGAGCACATACTATGTGCTCTCTACAGAGATTATCTCATGTCTCCCCAATAACTTTGAAAAAAGGTACAAATATGATGCCCATTGCAAAGTGAAGAAACTGATATACAGATATGAACCAGGATATGAGAAAGTGATAGGCAATAAAAACATAAAATCTGTTATTGAATCAAAAAGTTACTGGTGCATAATATAAAAAAGAGTTTTTACAAAGAGATTCTGGAGCTAAATCCCAGATGGATAACTTCAAACCAAGTGTCGGAGGCCATGTGAAGTTGCTTCTTTAGAAAGACTCCATTGGGGAACAGCAGCTACCCTTAGAGTCCCCCCTTGATTGCGTTTGCAGTAACCAAGACCCTGTGGCAACTGTGAAGTGAATGGGAATGAGGTGGGAACCATCAAAGTAGCATCTTTCTCTCCTTTGATGGTAATACCTCTGCAATTCTCCAGGAACGTGGTATTGCTTTTGATGTACTGTTTTGGCACCCCACTTGGTACTTCCTACAGGAATAGCCCTTACTTCCTGGGTGAGTGTACCAATGTAGGAACTCTGCCAGTTGCTAAGATGACCTATTCCAGCTATTCACTTGGCAACTAGAGTCCCTAACCACAGGATGAATTCACAGTTCCACTACCCTTGCCCAAAGGTGAACCTGGGCCAGAAATCAGTTCCTGTGTCACCCAACCTCTATAAGTTCAAAATGTTGATGGCAAACAGCAACATTTGGGGTCCCAGAAATTAGTGATAGTTTCGGATTTGCATATTATAGTCACTAAAAAGTTTGGGTATTTCCTTTTCTCTAGAGTAGTTTTCTATAAGGGAGCACAAAGTCTTTGGGGAGATGAAAGTTTGCACGAAGTCTTAGGTACAGTATTTCCACAGTATCCTTCTTCAAGAATATTTGGGCTGGCTGGGTGTGGTGGCTCATGCCTGTAATCCCAGCACTTTGGGAGGCAGAGGCGGGCGGATCACAAGGTCAGGAGATCGACACCATCCTGGCTAAGACGGTGAAACACCATCTCTACTAAAAATATTAAAAAATTAGCCAGGCATGGTGGCAAGCCCCCGTAGTCCCAGCTACTCGGGAGGCTGAGGCAGGAGAAACGCTTGAACCTGGGAGGTGGAGGTGGCAGTGAGCTGAGGCCATTACACTCCAGCGACCGAGCAAGACTCCATCTCAAAAAAAAAAAAAAAAATCTGGACGATGCTCAAAAGGCTGTGGATCTGAGATCTGATTTAGTGACGATAAAGGGGTGACAAGTTGTATCTCTCTTTTTCATGAGAGGCCTCTGTTCCCCAGACTAAAGCTGTGTTTTGTGGGTTGTTTTTTGGTTTTTTTTTTTGTTTTTTTTTTTTGGGGAAAGGCTCTTTTTTTTTTTTTTTTTTTTTTTTGTTTGTTTTTTTTTTTTAGAGACAGGCTCTCACTCTGTTGCCCAGGCTGGAATGCAGTGGCATGATCATAGCTCACTGAAGCCTTGAACTCCTGGGATCAAAAGTGGCATGATCATGGCTCACTGAAGACCTCAACTCCTAGGCTCAAGCAGTCTTCCCTCCTCAGCCTCCTGAGTAGCTAGTAGTGCATGCTCCACCAGACTCAGCTAATTTTTTTTTAACTTTTTTTGTAGGAGGAGGTAGAGGTCTTGCTATGTTGCTGATGCTAGTCTCAAACTCCTGGACTGAAGCAGTGCTCCCACCTTGGCCTCCCAGAGTGTTGGGATTACAGGTGTGAGTCACTGCCCAGCCTGGGTTTGTTTTTGTTATACAAACCAAACGGACTTAATGGGTTATTTGTTGAGTCCATTCCTTGGGTTCCTAAAGTTAATTAACCAGAGAGCTCCTGGGTCTGACTAATGTGCTTTCCACCCTGCTGCCTGTTATGATGACTAGAGCCCACTGTTCTGGTAATTAACTCCCTCCACATGACCACCTCCCATCCTTGCTTGCCTCCTGTGGGAGCGTATTTTAATTCACAGCTGCTCCTTCCCGCATTCCTGCCTTAGAAAACAGGCAGGAGGGGAGAGAGAGAGAGAGACACTATGACAAGGAGGAGAAAATCTTTTGAAGAACAGAATAAGGAGTAGTGAGCTACAGCATGTGATAGAATGAATATAACATCCCCATATCCCAAAGTCTTTTACCATTATGCCCAATTTGGGTCCATCGAATGCCATTGTTCAAGTCTATTTCCCACAGCAGTGACTCCAAGCCTTTGCCATTGCTCTTATACTTCTTACCCCACTCCTGCTCTATCACTAGATGACTTTGCTCCAAATCGCCCCCAGAACAAATGGAGGCTCTCGTACATGAACCCCCTCAATTTTCAGCCCAATCCTCTAAACTAGCTCCCCTCATGTCTTTCCTTCTGGTCTCAGTGGGTAAGGGGGTCATCCATCCTACTCTTGATTCTATCTCTTCAGCTCCTCTAGGATCATGACCTTGCCCTTTGGTTATTATTTCACAGTCTTGTTTTCTATAGCATACAGTAACGCTCTGATCTTACATACACATAACACAGACACAGAGAGAGGAGAAAGACAGCAGGAAGGAGAAATAAACACTTTCTCATGACCTACCTTCCACTCCAGCCTTTCCTTTTGGGCCAAATCCTTAAACAGTCTACACTCAGGTTTTTTCCCACTTTTTCATCCACCATTTACCACTCATTCCATAGCAATCAGCCTGCTACTCAGGACGTCTTTCTTTTACCACAGTCATCAAAGGCAAATCTACTAATTGGCAAGTTTTACAGACTTTTCAGTCTTTCGTCTTACATTATCTCTGCTGTTAACTGTTGGTTTCTCCTTTCTGAAAATCTCCCCCCTGTGGTTTCTATGATGCTGTTGCACTGCACGTGGCCCCCAGCATTCTGCTCTATTTCCTGCTTTTGTTATTCTGTTAATGTCCATGTACGTTTAATACAAGGTCTGGCCTTGGCTCTTCGCCTTTTTATGCATCACCTTCTGCCTAGGTGAGCTCTCTCATCCTCATGGTTTCAGCTGTGGCTAATGCCTTCCAAAAGGCATGTTCATTCAAGCAACAAATATCTTTTAGCTCCTACTGTGTGCCAAGTACAACAGAGATAGGACAACAACGGTGAGCAAGACAAAGTTCCCGTTTTTCTGGACATTACCAAAGACAAGCATTAAGCAGATAAAATATATAATACATGGTGTCAAGTAACGATAAAGGATCTTACAAAAAATAAACCAGGATAAGACAGAATGGGGCTGCTGTAAATGGAGTATTTAGAAAGCACTTTTTTTAACCTCTATCGTACTGGTTCTCAAAGTGTGGTTCCAGACTACCAGTGTCACCTGGGTACTGGTTGGAAATACGTATTATCAGGCCTCACTTGACCTGCTGAATCAGAAAGTGGGGGTGGAGGGATGAGTCCGGCAATCTATGCTTTAACAGGCCCTCCAAGTGATTCCGATGCATGCTGTAGAGGAGTTTCCCACCTCTGTTGCCCCAAATAGATTACAGGTGTACAGTCTGATACTAATTTTCTCAGCCCGCAGGGAAAGCTTTAGGGTTGGGGGTTAAAGAGATGCTGGGAACCTCCCGGCCAAAGTAGCCTACACCCAGACTTTTCAGAAGGCAACCAAGTGGGATCGGCTGACATGCCACAGGCCTCCAGGTAGCATGGTAAAAGCTATCCAGCACTCACTGATCTGCTGCAAGAAGCTAAGCACTGTCAAGGACCTGCTTCTGCCTTCACTTACGAGAGAAGTTCGTGGTCGCTTGCCCACGGAGATTGCACAGAGCAGAGCAAGAGAGGCAGAGAATCTACTTGAACTGCACTGCGACAGCTCTTAATAATGCATGTGTTGGGCTCCCTAGAGCTGCTTTCCTTTCTTTTTCTTTCCCTTTCTCATTCATTCATTCATAGAGACAGCGGTCTCTCTAGGTTGCCAAGGCTGGTCTCAAACTCCTGGGTTCAAGAGATCCTCTTATCCTGGCCTCCCAAAGTGCTAGGATTACAGGCATGAACCACCATGCCCAGCCTCATCATTATTTTGAAATACTTTTGAAGCAAAAGTTGATTAGATTTGAAACCCATTCACATTATCACAAGAAATACCAAAATTACATTTGTTGATGAAGGAAATTAGATTTTTTAAGTTCAACTGCTGTAAATTTTTAAGTGATTGTAAAAATGATTTTTAAAGCTTTTAAAATTGTGTGAACACGTTTCTCATTGATGGTAACAAAATTTAGAGTTCATAATTTTTAAAACTTTGGGATTTCTTGTAGTCATTTCAAACAAAATTTATATCTGTGGAAGCAAACTCAATATTCTATTTTAAAATTTTAAAATATTTGTGTACAAATTTAATTCACTGATATAGAATCCCTAACACTTTTTAAAACTATGATTATATATCAAAAATTGTTTTCACCAAGCGCTATACAGATACCCTCAAATCCCCTCAAGTTGCCCCAGTATGCTATTCAAATAGTATTATTTTCTGTCCTTTAATGGGAAAGACTGGAAGCACTGCTCTAGGATCAGCCTCTTCCTCTCCCTGTCTGTCCTCTTCCCTTTCCACCCCTTCCCTCCCCACCATACTTCTTCCATAACACTGAACTGGAAAGGGACGAAAATAGAGTCCTC
>NW_016107348.1:603160-621266 GCF_001604975.1 Cebus imitator | reverse complement strand
AAAATAAATAAATGAAAAAAAAAAAAAGCAAAGAGGGTAGGAACATAAGATGCTTGGGGTCAGAACAGTTAGGGGATGTGGATCAACCAAACCAGCTGCTCAGCCTATTAAGGTTGAACTCTACATCTTTCTCAAGTCCTCTATCCCTTCATGGTCCCCACTCCATAACTCCATGAGAATACCAAATTCTTTTGATTTTCTCCCTCAGAAATGTTTCCTGAATCGAAGCCATACCCACTGCCAAAGATGCAGATCAGGCTCTCAGCAGCATTACTTTCCTAGACCACTATTGTGCCCCTTTATTTGGTCTCTCTGCCACCTACAAATTAAGAAAGTCAAATTTAAAAAGGCCTTATAGTTTACAGCTCTAAAATAATAGGATTTGTAATGCCATGTGGTATCAATCAATTCCAGCCTTTCCATTAAATAATCCATATGAATCAGTATTCATGCCTTCATTTATTTATATGGCTGTAATATTCCAAAACGCTAAGTGGGAATAAGTGTAATACTTTAGAAAGCCTTGCACTCTTTCATGACCTTTCATCTTGGAAACATAGACTCAAATGTACACAGCTTTAATTGATCCTCCCTTTCTTCCAGTAACCCAGTTCCCACAGATGTCAGTCTCTTAACAACTCCAAACAAGGAGTAAAGTATTGAGAGTTTTGGAATGTGTGCATATCATATTTTCAGTAAAGAGATGAGCAACACTTTCAATTAAAGAGGAATCTGAAAGAAAACAGCAGCATCCCTGTAAGAGTACATGAGGACAGTCAGCTGGACTCATTTGCTATCTCAGCACTCCCCTCCCCAACTCCTCCGCCTTCCAGCCATGCTGCATTGACCTTTTTATCATGGAATGGTGTACAGATTTTTGGATTTTGTTGTTGCCACTCATAATCCCAGCAGACTTGTATTATAAGTAGCTGCTTATACTGCTGTTACGTATAGATATAGAAAATGAAGTAATGACTCTGTAACTTGTCAGTGGTCAAAGAAGCCAAGGACACTGAGCAAAGGTGACTGAGAACAAGTGCCCAGCATGGGCTCCAACACCCAGTAGAAAAGGGCCCCAGTAGGGCCTTTTCTCATTGGTTTTTCTCCAACAAGGAATTTCTCTCTTACTGAAAGACAGTACAGTTTGGGGAATATCATTTAACCAGATATTCTGCTCCATTCTTGGAGTAAAAAGCAGGTGCAATTTTTGTATAAGAGTCTAGCTAGGGATGTAGATGAAATTAATTTTTATAACAGGACCAGGCTGAGGAAAAACATCAATAAATGCTACAAACAGTTTCTCACTTTTTCTAACAGGGAAATCTCTGCAGGATGATAAAGATGCCAGTTATGTCTAATAGCAATGTTAATTCAGGTGAATCTGAAATAATCATGATACCTTTTTCTCTAGGAGCCAAATGTAGCTTTGGAATTTTTCTCACTGTAGTGTTGTAGGCAGAAACTATCAATTGAGGCAGGCCCTTGAGAGGAAATATTTGTCCTCCTTAGATAGCCCATGCAATGATCAGGCTTAGAGAGTGAAAAACCAATTTAAATGACTGTATTGCTCATCTTTTATTTACCGTACTCCCAGTGGCCTAACCTGGAACATATAGAAGAAAGTAGTGGGATGGTTTTTCCAGACCCACTTGAGTTACTTCAGGTCCTCAGTCTTTAATAAGGTTTTGGGAGAGAAAAAAAGCTGTTGCTGTGTGAATTCAATAAATACTGAAAATTTTTAAAAATCCGTGAACATTATTTCTGCCATCGTGCGATCTGAGCTATTTGAGTAGTTTCAAAAATCTCGTGTGGAGGTCAAGAGATCGAGACCATCCTGGTCAACACGGTGAAACCCCGTCTCTACTAAAAATACAAAAAATTAGCTGGCCTGGTGGCGTGTGCCTGTAATCCCAGCTACTCAGGAGGCTGAGGCAGGAGAATTGCCTGAACCCAGGAGGCGGAGGTTGCCGTGAGCCAAGATCGCGCCATTGCACTCCAGCCTGGGTAACAAGAGCGAAACTCTGTGCCCCCCCCCCAAAAAAAAAAAAAAATCTCGTGTGATGGGTTATCTTGACCAACCTCCCTTTCAGTAAGAAACAAATTATTAACAGAACGTGAAAGAGAAGGAAGAGGGTGAGGCAGCTCCCCAGTTCGTTGCTAGATCCAACCTGGCCAGTGAACCTTGAAAAAGCCAAACTCTCTTACCTTCACCATGGAAGCACAGAACAAAATGCCCCCTCCTAAAAACAGAAGTTCGACCAGATCCCTTCCTATGATTCTTCAAGAAGCATTGCATCATCAACCTCAGGCGTAAGCATTAATAAAGACCCTAAATAATAACAGAGACGAAACAGATCGCAAAGAGAGTTTTCCTTTATCCTCTTTAAAATGTAAATACTCCCAAGAGGAACCAACCAACATCATTACGGGTTAATGCCTATGTAGACAAACTAGGGCCAGGATATAAAGTAAGAAATAAGTAGGAAGGAAGGAAAGGTATCCTAGAGACGACTCCAAGGGTTGAGGGGAAACATCTGATTTTACCTTAAAATCATCCTAATTCGTTGACCTTTTGTGTTTTTTTTTTTTCTTCTTCTTTTTCTTTTATACTTGGCCCTGCTCAAGCAGGACCTCAAAAAAATTGGTTACTAACAACTGTTCCTCTCCACGGAAATCTGCAGTAAAAGACAAAATATGTATTTGTTCCGCACAGAAACCAGAGCTTGCGATGAGCTTCTGTGTCTCTGTCAGCCCTTTAGCATGACGTTAGGAACCCTCTGGGAACTGAGTCTTCTTCGAAGCCCGGGCTGCCACCTACAGACACGCACTTTCCAACGCCAGCACCCTGCCTGGAGCCGGCTCTCCCACCCGGGCCGCTCTGCGTCCGCGCCGCCCCGGCCGTGGGGGTCGGCAGGCCAAGTACACGACTCCGCGGAGAAACAGCCGTCGGAGTTCGGGGTGCGTCCCGCCATGACCCCGCCCCAGGGTCCTGCCCCTCGCCTCCAGCCCCCACCCGACGATCTTTAAGGTCCCCCGGGCGCGCCAGGCAGACCTGCAGCGACTCCGCAGGGACCGCGCTCCCGCGCTGCTGCTCCGGCCGCCCGGCAGCTCTGAGGATGGAGAGGAGGGCGCGAAGCTCCTCCAGGGAGGCCCGCGGGCGAGGTGGCAGCGCCCCGAACAAGGAGAACAAGAGGGCCAAGGCCGAGTGGGGCAGCGGAGGCCGCGGACGCCGGGAGGCTGGGCCCGAGCGGTCGGGCTCTGGACGGGCGGGGACCGCAGGGGAGCCCCGAGCGCCTGCCGCCACTGTGGTGGACGTGGATGAGGTCCGGGGCTCCGGCGAGGAGGGCACCGAGGTGGTGGCGCTGCTGGAGAGCGAGCGGCCAGAGGAAGGTACGGTCCGGCACTGTTATCTGCCGCCTTTCCAGGTGGTAACCAAGGGGTGTCAGATAAGGTGGAAAGGGTCATCCCACAAGACCCACTGAAGTCAGGGCAGACTGCTGGATGCTCAGGTTCCCAGGAACGGAAAGACGTTAAGAACCCAGCAGCCTCCTATAGTGAGCAAAGAACTTCAGGAGAAATACAAGTATCACTATATCCTGGTCTCGGGTCAGCCTTGGATGGGAGTGGGAGGGAGTGTGGTCCAGGTTGGGGACCAGTCAACATGGCAAAGGAGCCATGAAGTTGGTTTTTGTGGCCACGGAAGGGCACATGGGCACCTAATTTAAGTAAAAACGTGCACGAGTTGGTGGCTGTAGGCAGTTATGTGGCTTATTCTTCCCATGTCCCCACCCCTCAGTCTTACCTAAAAGCATTTTAAACTTCTGGGGAGATTATCATTCTTTCTGGAAAGCAGTCGCAGCAGAGCCAAGTGAAGAAGAGCCACACCTGAGTTTAAACCACAGCTCAGCCACTGCTAGCCATGTGATCATAGGAAGGACCTTAACCAGCTCTCATCTAACAGTGCCTGCCTCAGAGGGTAGTGGTGAGGATACAATGAGAAAAGGCATCCAAAGCACTCTGCACAAAGCCTGGAACAAAAACATACTCAATTCTAGCTGCATCCTTGCAAGCTGAGAGAGAGGGAAATTAAATCAAAGGAGGGAATGCAAAAAAAGGTGCCTCTTCTGCTTCTGCAGGAGAAACAATTCTTGGGAAAAATTTTATCTACTTCCAGTGTTTTTTATAATGAGTGGAAGAAAAAAAATGAGGACCACTTTAGTAGGATGACAAATGTTTAAAGAAATTAAATAAGGGATAGGGTGTTATATTGCTTTCTGCTGGCTATGAAGTTTTAACATTTCCTGGTTGCCAGCAATGCAGTACATGCTGGATCACTAAAAGCTACCATTTAAGGAAGATTTCTGCAGTTGGGGTGTAGTTTAAATGGGTTATGTTAATACTGTTTTGTCCAGTTGATGATACCCTTTCATCAGCCAGAAACCTCTGTTCAGTAAAGGTTTGCTGGGCTCAATGCTGAGGTTAGAGGGCTTGTAACTGTTAGGCAGCAGATCACACTGGTAGGGTAGGCAAGTAAGGGAGCCACCATTTATGAAACCCCTACTATGTGCCAGGCACACACTGGGTGTTTTGCTGAGTTATTTAATCCCTCACCATCCTCTTATCACAGATGAGGAAACATGCTCTGAGAAATTGTCACGTGTGCAAGTCCTGTTTCTGGGAAGTAGAGAAGGCATATTCTCAGAGTAAGACAGTCTGATTGAAATGCTCACCCTCGCTTGGTGCTGCCTCTCATTTCTGGTCATGGTCCTACTGGCCGTGGCCTTGGGCACCTTTGTGGGCCCAGTCACTCCAGCTACAGAGTAAGTAAAGCAGGAGATGCCAAGCAATGGGCAAGCAGTCCCACTATGGATGAAGTGACTTTGGCTGAGCCCTTGTGTGGGAGGTTTCCAAGGCTCACAGGGAACTCAGCACCACACTCCCAAAGGCAGGCTAGTTAAGATGGAAGAAATGAAAAAGCGCTTCACCTCACCAAAATGCTGGGGACTCTGAGATGATATTTAAAGGCTTTTCTTGCTTGACTAGTTAATGTTTGGCTATTTACTTAAACCAAACAAGTTGGATATTCAAGCAATTTACTCTAACAGAACAGTATTTTTTGGATAAAGCTTCAAGTTAGGCTTGAGTGTAGAAATTCGTTTTCTATGCATATCTCTTGCTACTGTATGAAGGAATTTTTGAGGCATTTTTTCACTTATAAAATGTAATTCTGTATGTGCATTTATTTTTACTTTCCATGGCTACCACTGGCAACTGAAAGATATTTATAAACTAATTAAAAATGGCAATGATACTGTTATTCATTGCCCTTGAAGAAGAATATTATAAAAATTAATATGTTGGTAGAGCAGCATTTCCCAGAGTAGTTTCCATGAGAAACAAGTTCCATAAAATATCAGTGAGTATTCCTTAGAGAAAATAGTACCTGGTCAAACGTGTGTAAACAAAGCTAAGAATGCTTTGAGATTCTCATAGCTTCAACATCGTGATGAGCACTGGGAACTCCAGGAATGGGACGTAGTGCTTAGTATCCTCTAAACTCATTTGCCCAGGAAATTCTTCTTTGGTGGAGCAACGTGTGGGATCAGTATTTTGTAGGATGGCCTCTGGAAACTGCCGTACTATGGTATTCAGTGCTAATTCTGTTTTTGTGCTGGTACAGCTTGCATATCTGTCCTCTTCTTCAAGTGATCGGCACATCAGTTTGGTGGTGACCTTTCTGGGCATGAAAATCAAATCAGATTTTCAGGCCTACTAATTCCTTATCCCCTTCATTCCCATCTCTTAAAAAAACAAGATTTTAGGCCAGGTGCCATAGCTCATACCTATAATCCCAGTACTTAAGAGGCTAAATGAGAGGATCATTTGAGGCTAGGTGTTTGAGACCAGCCTGGGCAACATAGTGAGACCCCATCTCTGCAAAAAAATTAATTAGCCAGGTATGGTGGCATGCACCTGTAGTCCCAGCTACTTGAGAGGCTAAGGTGGGGTGACTGGTTGAGCCCAGGAGGCTAAGGATGCAGAGAGCCGTGATCACATCACTGCACTGCAGCCTGGAGAGGGCAAGACCCTGCCTCAAAAGAAAGAAAGACGACAAGAAGGAAAGAGAGAGAGAGAAGAAAGAAAAAAAGGAAGGAAGGAAGGAAGGGAGGGACTGGGGGAGGGAGGGAGGAAGGAAAGAAAATAGACTTTTTACCATTTCCTAATTTTTAGTCACCTTCTAGTCCTCTGTGATCTTTTTAAACTGGCAAACAGAATTCCTTTGGTCAGTTTTCTAGTACCTGGAGGTTAAAATTCTTGAAATTTTCATAACTCTTACATTTAAATCATTTTCACCCTCCTTTCTTCCCACATTCAACTAATATTTATTAAGCACCTCCATGGTGCCAGGCATTATTCTAAGCCCTGAGGGCACAGTGTAAATAAGACAAGACCCCAAGAAGCGTGTGTTCTTAAGGCTGACTTTCCTTGATATTGTTTCATTTATCACCCAAGCATCCTGGATGTTGTGAACCGCAGTTCCTTATCGCTTTTTCTAAATCACATCAGTAGGTGAATTTTACCCCATATAGGTAATTTTCAAAGACTATCGAGATCAACACCTTGATGGAGGTGTTAAAATGGTGGAATTTTAGACATTAAGGCAGGTAATGGATGGGGAAGTTATTTCATGGAAGATAAGGCTCTGGACAGGTGGTTGGAACCACTTAAACCAAACCTGACACATGTAAAGTACCGCTCACTGCTTTATATGTATGTGTAATTTTATCCTTATGCCAAAGTGGGCGATACATCTCATGAACTAGTTATTTTGGGATAGTCATGAGATATTAGCATCCCCATTATACAGGGAAGAAACTGAGGTTTGTAAAGGCCATATGCCTTGCCTAAGGTTATCTGGATATGAAATGGTAGAGCCAGAACTAGAATCCAAACCTTCTTCCCAGATTCTGTGCCTGTTGCAGTATACCCCACTGCTCTTCTCTTATTTTATTTTTGAGACAAGGTCTAGCCCTGTCACCCAGGCTGGACTGCAGTGGCACAGTCATAGCTCACTACAGACTCAACCTCCCAGGCTCAATCTATCCTCCCACCTCAGCCTTTTGTGTAGCTGGGACTACAGGCATGCTCCACCATACCCAGCTAATTTTTAATTTTTTTGTACAGACAGGATCTCACTACATTGCCCAAGATGGTCTTGAACTCCTGGACTCAAGTGATCCTCTCATCTCAGCCTCCCAAAGTGCTGGGATTACAGGCATGAATCACTGTACCTGATCCCCACTACCTTTCCAGGGCCCTGCTCCTCCCCGGGCCCTATGAACTCTGACCACTCTGATTTGACTTATATTTCCAGCAAAGTCTCCAAGTTGCTCTGACTCCAATACCAAGGACTGGACCAACAGATGCTAATCAGTGAGTATGGTGAAGTTTCAATATAATTATTCTTTTGCTTTAATTTTTTTTAAGGTACCAAATCCTCTGGCTTAGGGGCCTGTGAGTGGCTTCTTGTCTTCATTTCTCTGCTCTTCGTCATCATGACCTTCCCTTTTTCCATCTGGTTCTGCATAAAGGTGAGATTCCACGAGAACCCAGTAGGTAATTTCCTGATGCCTCTCACTGACCACACCACGCCCATTCTCACCTCTGTGTTCTGGTACTATTCTTGCCCGTGTGGAATGCCCTCACCCCTGACTCACCTTCCAGGATAGCTCATACTCCTCCAAGACCTTGCTCAAATGTAAACAGGAAGCCTTCCTTGACTCCCCCAGACTGCCATTCCCTTCCTGGTGCTCCCGAGTCACTCTGCTTTCACTTGCTCTAGCACTTACCACGTGTATTATATTGGCTATGTTTGTTTCATCTGCATTCTGTGACCAGAATGGATCATGACATCCACTCCACTAAAAAATTCTCAGGCAGCTTCTGTAGCCCATGAGTCATGATTGTCTCTGGCCCACAGGTGGTTGTAGATGCCTGTCCCTGAGGTAAATGAAGACCTGTGTCACTTCTGGAAGCACGTGCCAAGATGGAATTAGAAGAGCAAGAGATTTATTGGGAGATAATGCCTGTGAAAGATTAGTGGGAAAGAAAACAAGAGTAGTCAGGAGAAGCCTTCAGACAGTGATGCAGGCCTGACACTTATGATATGAGAAGGGGAAGAAAGGATTGGGCAGAGAGAGCCTCTGACTGTGGTGCTGCTCCAAGAAAGCCTTGGCCAGCCCAAAAGGGAACTCTAGAGCAAGGTTTGCTTCAAAAGACTCCCATAATGGGCAGAAACAGCATGGCCCTAGTACTCCTGCCATCTCCGTCACTGGCTGCAGCTGCAGGGAAGACTGCGTCCTTGGCTGAAGCAGTACACGTGCTGCTGGGGCTGCTGTTGGGTTGTACTCACAGCAGGCAGCGGCTTCTTCCCCCTCTTCATCTTTCCCTCCCCATTTTCCTCCCCAAAATACAGTTTGGTATTTTGTGTTTTTGTTTTCATTTATCTCAAAGTATTTTCTCATTTTCCATGTGCTTTCTTCTTTAACCTATTGGTTAGAGTGTGTTGTTTACTTTCCACTTATTTGTGAATTTCTCAAATTTCCTTCGGTTACTGATTTCTAGTTTAACTTCATTGTAATAAGAGAATATACTTTATATGATTTCAATCCTTTTAAATTTGTTTAACTTAGTTTTATGGCCTAGCATAGTATCTTTCCTGGAGACGATGTTTCATGTATGCTGGAAAAGAATGTGTACTGTGCTGTCATGGGGTAGAGATGTTTGTTAGGTCTGTTTGTTGATAGTGTTGGTCACGTCTTCTATGTCTGTCTAGTTCCATCCATTGTTTAAAGTGGGGTATTGAAGTCTCCAACTGCCGCTACTGAACTGTCTATTTCTACTTTGAATTATTTTGGTCTTTTTCCTCATGCAAATTTTGGTACTGTTTTTAGGTGTACCTATGCTTATCGCTGTTACACTTTCCTAATGCGTTGATGCTTTTATCATTATACAGTGTCTCCATTTCTTGCTAGTAACATGTTTGCTTGTTTTGAAGTCCATTTTCTCTGGTGTTAGGATAGCCACTCCCACTCTCCTTTAGTTACTGTTCGTATGGTATGTCTTTTTCCATCTTTTACTTTTAGTCTATTCATATCTTTGAATATAAAGTGTGTCTTCTATAGATAGTATATAGTTGGCAGCAGGCTCTTCTTGAAGGGTGACCTGAGCACCTGCATGACTGCCACAAGATTCAACACTGACTCAGCCACAGTTTTGGGGAAAGGCTTTTAGGTCTGGTCACTGAAGATGGAAAGCCCTAAGAAGCCAATTAGGGAGAGGAAAGAAAAGCAGACCCAGGCAGTTATATTTGAGCAAGGTCTTGAAGAAGTAAGCCTCCCCTTCATCTCTGGGAAGAATTTGTTTCTTCCAATAAAAGCAGGTAAGAAGTAATGCTAGGGAACCAAGCAATTGGGAATTTCTGGGCATGCTCTAAGAACCATATACAGTCATTCATTCTCATTGTTTCAAGCAAGGCAGTGTTCTGGCCTCATGAAATTGTAAACCCCATGAAGGCAAACAAAACATGATTCCCAACCTCAAAGGACTTACAGTGGGTTAGCAGAGCCTGTAATCTCAGGTACTCAGGAGGCTGTGGCAGGAGAATCATTTGAACCTGGGAGGTGGAGGTTGCTGTGAGCTGAGATCACACCATTGCACTCCAGCCTGGGCAACAAGAGTGAAGCTCCATCTCAAAAAAAATTATAACTGGCCAGGTGTGGTGACTCACACCTGTAATCCCAGCACTTTGGGAGGCTTAGATGGGTGGATCACCTGAGGTCAGGAGTTCAAGACCAGCCTGGCCAACATGGCGAAACCTCATCTCTACTAAAAATACAAAAAATTAGCTGGATGTGGTGGCTCAGGTCTGTAATCCCAGCCACTCAGGAGGCTGAGGCAGGAGAGTTGCTTCAACCTGGGAGGCAGAGGTTGCAGTGAGCCAAGATCATGCCACTGCACTCCAGCCTGGGTAACAAGAGTGAAACTTCATCTCAAAACAAAACAAAACAAATCCAATTGAATCATTTTGAAGCAGCACTCTGAAACAAAATATCACAAGTGGTATTAAAATGTATTCCCTCTTTGTGTTAAATAGCTAATGAATGATACATATAAAAGCTAGTAATGCAGAAATCACAGTAAAACACAAGATTTAACATGCCTTGGTAAGATTAATTTAGGAAAAGTTGGCCATGGTTTTTTTAGATAATCATAAGTCTTTAATCAAAATTCTGTCCATGGGTTCATAAATTAACATGGTTAATATATTTTTTCATTGGTTTCTGAAATTTTATACTTACTAAATATAGATTTGGGAAACTTAAGTATTAATAGAAATTTTTATTGGTTCTCAAGACAAAAAATTTCTGATATCTAGGATCATTCTTATGCCAAGGCCTTTTGAAGACTTTATTTTTCTTTCTGGGAGTGATTTGAAAGGATTAAATTTCTCTTTAGGTTGTACAAGAGCATGAGAGAGTAATTATATTCCGACTGGGACATCTGCTTCCTGGAAGAGCCAAAGGCCCTGGTAAAAAACACTTTTTTTTTTTTTTTTTAAATACCTCCCTCTTGACTTGCTTATTTCTTCAACCCATGCAGCTTTGTAATATGGACCTCTGAATACACGAAGCAACTTGATTCATGATATCTGCATTTTCCAGATATGATATCTGCATATCAGTTACTTACAATATAGGTTATTAAGAAATTCTTCAGAGACCATTATTACTAGGTCATAGGTAGCCAAGAGAGAGAACTGGTATGGAGAGCCCACATGCCAGGGCCAATGGCTGGGGACTGGTTTGAGTACAATATATATATGGCCAGAGTCCTGTGAATTCTCAGAGAAAAGCTGAGCTAGTTCCCAATCCAGGTGCTCAGATCCAGTCATGGGAGGGAGATAGGCAAAATTCAGCATCCAAATAACAAATCCATCTTCAGTTGGAGGGATTTATAAAACACAGATTAAGCATTTCTTGTGTCTCAAACCCTGTGCTAACTGCCAAGGATACTTTTTACTTGGATAAATAAGACATGGTCTCTGATCTCAGAACCTTAAGATCTAGTGGAGTTGATGTCCAGAGGTCCAAGCTCTTTATGGGAGATGGATAGAAGTATGGTCAGTCTGAAAAGTTTAGTAGTGGAAGTTTGGAAATCTAAGTCAGCCAGGAAGGTGTGAGTCCCGCTGTGTATACATTGGAGAGGGTCTCAGTTCCAGGCCATGCCCGCAGAGAACAGACTAGGGACAAATATCAGAGTATGAAGATTCAGAATGAATAGACGAGTCCACACAAAAGTAGAAACAGACCCTGTAGTTCCAGGACAAATAATGTCTTGCTCTGACCCTGGTTTTTAGGAACCTTCTCAATTGGCACTGAGGAAGACTAGCAGAGCTGGGCTGCTCTCCAGATAGATCCTGGGCTCTGTGAGGTGCTGCTTGTTTCAACAAAGCTTTGGCTCTTGCAGGAGTCCACAACATCCAATGGGCTCTCATAAAATATCAATAAATCAATTTATAAATGTTTTCTGCACATTGATCCTATATATTATATTGGGTGGGTGAGGACTAACTAGCCAGCCAGAAAGCTGGTATCATGATAATTGCTATTCTGATTACTTCTGGGGCTCACATTCTAAGAAAAATGACATAGAGGTTGCTGGCTCTAAAGTTTGACACCTGGGTACACTCATGGACTCAAAAACTATTTTAGAGAGTACCTAAAAGGCACTAAGTCAGACACTAAGGCTAACAGTAGTGCCTAGGACACTACGGAGGGAGTTCAATTCTGGTGAAAGGACAGATATGCAAATGAGATCTGGGGAGGCCAGCACCATGACTAAAGGGACCACACAGCCCAGTTTGCTGGGGATCATCCCTGTTTATACCTATCGTCCTGGAGCAAATTTTAATAGTGCTCTCCTTTGACCCTCAGGTGGAGGCAGGGTGGGATGGGCCAATGCTCTGTAATTAAAGGCTAAGGAAAGCAATGTAGTATGCAGTCTGACCCAAAAAGGTGAAACCCAAATAGCCTTCATGCTAGCTATTATCTGTCACCTCCCCCTCCCCCTCCCCCTCTTCTAGGTCTCTTCTTTTTTTTGCCCTGCCTGGATACCTACCACAAGGTTGACCTTCGTCTCCAAACTCTGGAGATACCTTTTCATGAGGTAAGCCAAATGATGGCCTTTGCTTTCTCTATACATTTTCTGTGGTCTACCTGCCATGAACAAAATGATTATTTATGCTCAAAAATAGGAAAGAAAAATAATGATATGGGCTATATCAGAACTTAAAACTTTTGTGCATCAAAGGACACAATTAACAGAGTGCAAAGGCAGTCTAGGGAATGGGAGAAGATATTTGCAAATCATATATCTCATAAAGGGTTACTATCCAAGATATATAAAGAACTCATACACATCAACAACAAAAAAGTAAACAACCTGATTTAAAAATGGGCAAAGAACTTTGCGGTGGTTAACCTTATGTGTCAGCTTTGCTAGGCCATGACCATTTGGCCTATATTTGGCCAAACACATCTGGATGTTATTGTGAGGGTATTTTTTTTTTTAGTTCGGATTAACATTTAAATCAGTAGATTCTGAGTAAAGCAGATTTCACTCCCTAATGCGGGGTGGGCCTCATCCAGTTGAAGGGCTCCAGAAAAAAAGTGACCTCCCTTTGAGGAGGAGGGAATTCTGCCAGTAGAAAAGATGAACGCTTGGCCAGGTGTGGTGGCTCACGCCTATAATCCCAGCACCTTGGGAGGCCAAACGGGACAGATCATGAGGTCAGGAGTTCGAGACCAGCCAGACCAACATGGTGAAAACCTGTCTCTATTAAAAATACAAAAATTAGCCGGGTGTGGTGGCATGTGCCTGTAATCCCAGCTACTTAGGAGGCTGAGGCAAGAGAATCGCTTGAACCCAGGAGGTGGAGGTTGCAGTGGGCCGATATCACGCCACTGCACTCCAGTGCGGGTGACAGAGCAGACTCTGTCTCAAAAAGAAAAGATCAACTCTTCTCTGGGTCTTCAGCCTGAAGATTTTAGACATGCTAGCTTCCACAAGCACATGAGCTAATTCATTAAATCAATATTTTTTTCTCTCCACACCCCAACATATGTGTGTGTGTGTGTGTGTGTGTGCATGCATATATTTGTATGGTGAAACCCAAACACACACATACACATTATATAGTTTTTCTAGAGAACCCTAATACAGACTTGAGCAGACATTTCTAAAAAGATGACAAAAAAGATGAAGATATATAAATGGGCAACAAGCATATGAAAAGATACTCAGCATCACTACATTCGGAAAATACAAATCAATATCCCAATATATCACTTTACACTCATTAACATGGCTACTGCTTTTTTAAAAACCCAGAAAATATCAAGCGTTGAAGAGGATGTAGAGAAATTGGAAGGAACCCTTGTGCACTGTTGGTAGGAATGTAAAATGGTACAGCCACTGTAGAAAACAGTATAGCAGCTCCTCAAAAAATTAAGACTAGAATTACTGTATGACCCAGCAATTCCATTTCTGTATACATACCTAAAAGAATCGAAAGCAGGGTCTTGAAGAAATATTTGCATACCTGTGTTCGTAAGAGCATTATTCACAATAGCCAAAAGGTAGAAACAACCCAAGTCTCTATTGATGGCTGAAGAGACAAATAAAATGTGATATAAAACCTACAGTGGAATATTATTCAGCCTTAAAAAAAGAAAGGAAATTCTGACATTCTACAACATGGATGAATCTTGAGGACATTATGCTAAGTGAAATAAACCAGTCACACAAAAAAACAAATACTGTATGATCCTACTTACGTGAGGAACCTAGAGTAGTCAAATTCATAGAGACTAAAAGTAGTATGGTGGTTACCAGGGATTGAGGAGAAGAAGAAATTGAAGAGTTATTGTTTAATGGGTACAGAGTCTCAGTTTTACAAGATAAAAAGTATGGAGATGGATGGTAGTGATAGTTGCACAATATTATGAGTACATTCAGTATCACTGAACTATACACTGAAAAGATGGCTAAGATGGCAAGTTTTATAGTGTATTTTAACACAATAAACAAAATTGGGGGAAAAAACTCACCCCAATCCTGTTACCCATCATTAATGGTTGATATTTTGAAGTATATCCTTTCAGACTTTTCTATGTATGTGGTTATATTTACAGATGGGTAAATATCATACCACATGTATGATTTTATAACGTGTCTTTCTTAACCCAACAATATATTGTGATCGTCTTTTCATATATTAGCTAAATGCCTCTACCCCTTTATTTTAAATGGACACACAACATTTCATTTAATGGCTGTATCACAGTTTACTCAACCAATTCCCTACTGTTGATGTTAAATTCTTTCCAATTTGTATTCCAATTAGCAATACTGTGAATAACATCCTTATAGTTAAATCCATATGTCCTTAAGATAAATATAAAAATGGAAATGTTAAGATCATACCTCTTTCTAGAGCTTATGATGTATATCATCAAAGCATCCCCTAGTGTACACTCTAGCAAGCAATACATTACAGTGCCTGCTTCCCAGAACATGCTTCTCTTTTAGCCGATTTTTCTTTTTGGTATGAGTTTAGAAAGACCTGGTTTAGGGAGGTGGAGGTTGCAGTGAGCCAAGATTGCACCACTGCACTCCAGCCTGGGTGACAGAGGGAGACTCCGTCTCAAAAAAAAAAAAAAAAAAAAAAAAAGAGACCTGGTTTAGAATCAACTGAATGTCTTCGTACAAGAAAATTGTTTCTGATTTTTTTACAAAAGGATTTACCACAGAATTCTTTTAAGTTGTGAGTTCTTTCATCATGTATTTCATAAAAATTTCATAGTTTTCAAAAACATGTCTATTTTAAAGAAAGGGTAGGCCAACTCTCTTTTTCTCTTGCTGAGAAAATTCCCTTTGAACACATTTAGGTCCTCCACCCCTATATAGGAAAGGAGCCCAAGAATCAAGCCTGTCATCCAAACTGTTTTCTGCCTAGATCGTGACCAAAGACATGTTTATAATGGAGATAGATGCCATTTGCTACTACCGAATGGAAAATGCCTCTCTTCTCCTAAGGAGTCTTGCTCGTGTATCTAAAGCTGTGCAATTCCTTGTACAAACCACCATGAAGCGTCTCCTAGCACATCGATCCCTCACTGAAATTCTTCTAGAGAGGAAGAGCATCGCCCAAGATGCAAAGGTACTTAGATATGTACCAATATGTTCAATATGTTGAAATATGTATCTTTTATTCATTTGTTCATCCCTTAGGGACCATCCCTTTGGGAGCTTATAGCTAGTTAGGAAGTGGCCAAATTGACTCTGAGTCAATTATATTTATCAGTGTGGTGCTTGTTAGTCATTGCCACAGTTTTTGCTGTCAAACCTATGCCAGTGACTTTAAATTCATCGCGAAGTACTCACATTGTATTAAGTATTGAGAATGATTGCTGGCAGGAACGGTGGGGTTGGTGCTACACAAAGATGATAAGGCATGTTTCCCAGGAGCTTACCATCTACCTGAGGAAACAAGCATAATGAGTGCCAAGTTAAATAGGAAGTTCACATAAGCATTTCAGATAACAAGAGCTAAGAGGTCACAGACCTTCACATGATGAATTACCAAACCCATTGTCTAGACTTAATCAGTTTGGAATTAGAGGAGGGGAAACAGCAAGAACTGCTTCACAAGCAGCTCCCTCTAGTCCACAGGCAACAACCTCAGCGAGCTCATCCACGGCCAGGGTCGGTGGCTTTGATGCTTACCAAGGCAGGTTAGCAAACGATATTCAGAGAAGTGAAAAGACAGCAGGCAGCTGGCCAGTGGAGTGGCAATTACCACCAGCAATGGATCCTGTCACTGAGGCCGTGGGGACACCTAGGCCCAGAACTGGGTTAGGAGGTTGTGAATCATGTCTAGTTGGAAGGAGGACCTCAAACAGAGGGACCCCAAGAACCAAAGGCGCTGGTAGTAATTGTGCTTTATGGGATGTCCCCCTTCACCCTCCCTTCCTTATTCATCCTTCTCCTCTCAAGGATAAAGCCCAGACACTTGACATTCAAGCTTGCCCTTGTTACACTGATTATAATGTATAAACAAATGTTCCTTCACTTATAAACCCATCATAAAGCAAAAAATATCGTTAAGTCAAAAATGCATGTATCCTAATAAACCCATGATAAAAGTCAAAAATTGTCAAATCATCACAAGTGGGGGACCATCTGTCTAAGACATTAGTTTTCCCAGACTGTGTCCTCCATAGCAGCAGAGGCTGTATTTTATCCATTTCTTGGTCCTCAGCACAGGCTTGTCACACAGCAGGTAGATAATGTTTTTTGGATAAATGAATAAATGACCCAGCTGTTGTAGTCTCACCTCTTGCCATCCTTCTCCCACTGAATCTAATACTCCAGCCTACTTTAGCTTCTGTCCAGCATTCAGTACTTTTGTGCTCCCATTGCCTCCTCTTGGGCTGGATCCTCTGCCTGGAATACTTCTCTTTCCTGCACAGGCAAGATTTTATTTGTCCTTTAAGAAGCCACCTATTCTGTGATGTCTTTATCAATATTCCTTATTCTCACCCATACGCCCAAATTAGTCTTCTCAGGGTTCTCAATGTACTACGCTTACTATTTGCCTAACCACTAAAAAATAACCTGAAAATAAGTGTAAAAAGAAGAGTTTGGGTCAACATGGAGAGCTCCATGCCCTGCCCCTCCTTTCCAGAATCCATAGTCCATTTTCTTCCCTCTCCCTTTTCCAACTTCAATCAATGGGGTGTATGGGACTGGGAAGCAGGGGGAAACTGGAGCCACCAGCATCAGTTGTAGAAGTGAAAACATCCTATAAGTGAAAGACATTTGGAAGAGAGACTACAGACTGGTTCTCAACGCAGTGCATTTTAAAACAGATTTTTAAAATATATCTGTATTAGTTCCTATTACTTCTGTAACAAACTACCACAAACTTGGTGGCTTGAAGCCAAACAAAAATTATTCTCTTAGTTTTGAAGGCAAGAGTTCAAAATCAGTTTCACTGCGCTAGAGTCCAGGTGTCAGCCAGACCAATTCCTTCTGGAGGTTCTGAGAGGAGAATCCGTTTCCTTGCCTTTTCCAGTATCTGGGGGCTGCCTGCATTTCTCAGCTCGTGGCACCTTCCTCCATCTTTAGAGAGCATCACTCTGATCCCTGCCTCCATCATCACATCACCTTCTCCTCTTCTGTGGTCCAATCGCCGTTTGCCTCCCTCTTACAAGAACGCCTATAATTACATTTAGGGCCACATGGATAATCCAGGATACTATCCCCATCTCAAGAGCCCTTAACTATCACACCAGCAAAATCCCTCCTGGGGTAACATTCACAGATCCAGGGATTAGGACATGGGTTGTCTTTGGGGACCATTATTCAGCATACCGCACCATCTTCAATTCCACAGATATTTATTGGGTGGCACTATGAAAGTTAAATAACTCTTTGCAAGGCACTGTGAAGTTAAATAAAACAGGCAAATGATGTCCTTTCGAAGGGAATGTCCTTCCTTAGTAGAGAACAATGGCCGTCAGGGCATAGGCATGCTCTCCTCCCACCTGGGGGCTCTCACTGACATCTCAACTCTTCTCTCCACAGGTTGCCTTGGATTCAGTGACCTGTATTTGGGGAATTAAAGTGGAGAGAATAGAAATGTGGGTAGGAAATTAACTAGGAAGAACAGTATGATAAAGGAAAATATTCTGGTTTCATATTAAATTTTTCATTTGAAAAATTATTTTCATTGAGTACTACAGCCACATCAGCATAACTCTGTAAAAAAGAAAAAATTACCCAATATCTTATAGCCATAACACAACCAATATAACATTTGGACAAATTACTCTGATTATTTTTTCCCTATGCATCTAAAAAATTATTTTATATAAAATTTACATGAAATTTCCCATTTTAGGCCAGGTGCAGTGGCTCAGATCTGTAATCCCAGTACTTTGGGAGGCCAAGACAGGTGGATCACTTGAGGTCAGGAGTT
>NW_016107348.1:586909-602885 GCF_001604975.1 Cebus imitator | reverse complement strand
AAAAAAAAAAAGAAAGTTCACATTTTAGCCATTTGAAACTGTGGTTTTAGTATAATATATTTACAAAGGGGTACAACCATATCACTACTATCTAATTTCAGAACATTTTTGTCATCCCCAAAAGGAAGCCTATACTCACTAAGTGGGAACCCCCCATGTACTCCTTAGCCCCTGGCAAACACTAATTTAGTTTCTGTCTCAAGGGATTTGCCTCTTCTGGACAATTTACACAAACGGAATCATACAATATACGGCTTTTTGTGTCTGGCTTCTTTTCGGTTGGCATAATGTTTTCAAGGTTCAACCATGCTCAAGGCATTAGTCAGTACTTCATTGCTTTTTGTGATCAAATAATATTTCATTGTGAGGCCAACCCACATTTTCTCTTTTCATCAGTTGATGGACATTTGGGTTGTTTCACTCTTTGCTATTATGAATAATGCTACAGCAAGCATTAATTTGCAAGTTTTTGAGTGAACATGTTTTCAATTCTCTTGGGTCTATATCTAGAAGTAGAATTACTGGGTCATATGGTAACTCCGTATTTAACTTTTTGAAGAATGGCCAAACTGTTTTCCACAGATGCATTTTGATAGTTATAATCAGGGTCAAAAGACAATTTTGTATCTTTCATGCAATACATTAAGCATTGTTCTTATTTGGTCAGTTGTACCCTTTTCAAAATCAATTCTTCTCCTTTATGAACTTGGATAAATAACCCTTATCTTTATTATCAGTGGTGTGGCTCTTCAAGCCATTGTTCAGATTTATTAGTTGGGGTTTAGGTTACATCCTAAGTGGAAAAACTGAGCACAGCTCATCAATTCAAAACCTGCCGTGCTGATGATGAGAAACCACAGCTCTACTGTAGCATCAGCAATAATACAAACCTGCATTTGAGGCATTGACCTTGGAGATGCCCTTCTCTGCCTACCTTTAACCTCAGAAGTCTAGAAGTGGCACACTCTGGTAACTCAGAATTTGCTACTCATCATGAGACAGCAGTAGAGAGGCTTGCAAGTCTGTGTGAAAGCTTTGGCCCCTAAATCATGGCTGCACACCTACATGTCTGCATTCTCTTTTTCAGTAAAGATGTGAGGTTGCCAGCTGGGCTTCAGCACTCACTGGCTGTGGAGGCCGAAGCGCAAAGGCAGGCCAAAGTGCGGGTGAGCACTCCACCCTCCCACCTAGACTGCTCTTTGAGGAAGGCCTGCTCATGGAAAACATTTCCCCTTTGCTTCCTTACTGTCCATTCATTAGGACAGAAGCTGGCTTGGGCTCTTCCAACTCTATTAAAATTGCTCTCTTAAAGTGTGTTAATAGCCCCCTGGCTGACTAATGCAACTCCTCTCCTTCTCTGAGGCTGCTGATAATAGCGACCACCTCCTGCTTGAATCTCACCTTCCCTCTCTCTCCTTAAAGGATCTTCTCCGCACACATCATCCCTCTTCTCTAGTGCTGGCATCTTTTCCTGGGTAATCGTAGTCACCCTAACCTCTAGGTATCCCCAGGAACTGTATCCCAAGCTTGGCGTAAGTTTTGGAGGGACAACCATGATCGGGGCCCAGTTCCCTCAATGCCAGAGCCAAGAGAAGCCTATGCCACTCAGCTCCACTGTGCCAGCAAGAAGCACAGATGTGGCAGCTAGCGGCTTCTGGTGACTGACGTGTGGCTGAGGGGGCCTTGGGAAGAGGAAAATGAATAATGAAAGGAGGCAGATTTCTTTCAAGGAACAGAGAGCAGGTGAAGATAAAAACCAGCACCAGTAAGAGGAGCATTACCTGTGGACCACTGAGGGAGGCAGGGGTAAGGGAGGTGGGAAGGATAGTCCCCAGGGCAGTTGCTTCTAGATCTCTTGAGTGAAGTCCTCTTCACCCACTTCCAGGTGGCATTTGGGTAGTGAGCTCAGCACTTTCTCTTCAGAAATGCTTGCCCATTCACTTCGCCTGAGCTGGGGTCACCCTTTCATAATGTCATGCCTTTGCATGGAATGCAGGCTAATCTTTTCTCTATGCTGGCAGAATCCTAATCTTTGTAGGCCCACCAGATGCTAATAATTCCCCTAACACTTCACTCATACTTGTCATGGCTCCTAACAAATTCCATCTTAAATTGTGATTAATAGTTTAATCTGTCTCCCCAGCTCAAGACCCTTCAGAAAGAAGACTAAACCTGTTCTTGCTTAACAGTGCTTGCCACATAATAGACGCTCAGTGCTTGTCTGCTGAGGCACATGCATAGTGATGGAACCTTCAGGGAATTAAGGACAAACACTTTGCTTTTTGTCACATCTGTTTTCTAGATGATCGCTGCTGAAGGGGAAAAGGCTGCCTCCGAGTCCCTGAGGATGGCAGCTGAGATTCTGTCAGGCACGCCTGCTGCTGTTCAGCTTCGATACCTCCACACCCTTCAGTCTTTGTCCACAGAGAAGCCTTCCACTGTGGTTTTGCCTTTGCCATTTGACCTACTGAATTGCCTGTCTTCTCCCAGCAGCAGGACTCAGGGAAGCCTCCCCTTCCCAAGTCCTTCCAAACCTGTTGAACCACTAAATCCTAAAAAGAAAGACTCTCCCATGTTATAGGAAGGATGAGGCATTATGTGGCCTGCCATGGAAAAGCCACTTTCCTGAAGGAGGCCCTCTGTCCTCATTCCCTGCCCTTCCTTTGGTTGCCATATGGAATGGCCACGGAATGCACAAAGTCACAATGCAGCACCATCCATGAGAAGACAGTGAAATGATGTCATGACAGAGAAGGCAAACAAGTTTCAGCGACTCATCTAACCAGAGCAATTATGGGAAACAGCTTTGGTCAACATTTGACTGTGGAAAGAATTTTGAGTCTAGATGTGGTTACATTTTGACTTCTGGGGAACTTAGTTCAGATGTCCTTTTCACTGTATGTCCTCTGGCCCCTTTGGCAAGGTTGCTGCAGCGCCCACAGCCCTTCCTACAAGTGCCTATCATTGTGCTTGTCACACTATTGCTCTTCTGACCTGAAGATGGGGTCTCCTCTCCAGTGATACTACCAGTTCTTCAAAGGCACGTCTTAGTTATCCTCAACCACACTCCATCTTTTTGCTCTACCCTGAATTACTCACACTTAACCCTGATAGTTACCTAAAGTGAATGCTTAAATATTTCAGAGTGAATGAAAAAAGAGAGATGTACTTGGAGCCAGATATAGAATGTATCCCTAATTAAAGCATTTAAAAGGAATTCTTTTTGTGGAGACTCCTTTTTTAAATAAATAAATAAAAGGACAAAAAAACATCTGACACATGTTGCTTAAAATCTGAAGGAGAATCACTCCAAATAGTGGGCCCGAGAGTAACTGTTTTCATATAGAATTTACCAGCTTGTTTATTCTTCAAACGGTAATAATATTAGGTAACCTATACATGCCCTGACATACTGTTCTCTTATACAGATATTTCTTAATATAGATACATTTCTCTAAGTCTTATTTTCCACTGATTTGCCTTATGCAATTAGAAATGCATATCTGCAGAAAAAAATAAGCCAAGTAAATAAGAAAGCCAAGAAATGTATACTTAAGCAAATTCTCTATAAACTTAAAAAAGGCACTAACATTATAAAACATTCTAACATTACTAAAATAATATTAGTAAAATGCTACTTATAATGGGCTTTTCATGTTACTGGCACAGAGAGACAGGGTAACTCTCTCAAGTGCCACAATATTTGGTTCTCTCCTCATCAAACTGCCTCTTTATTCTTCATGTTATCTGATGTTGAGTTTTTATGAATGTTAGCCCATAAAACCCTGCTGAACACTATTTCGGTGATAAAATGCATCTAAGCTCCTAACAGCGGGTCTAGAAACTTTTGCAGCATTTTGTCTGTTGAAGACTGCTTTCTACTATGCTTAAGTGATGGAAACAAAGCCCAAGTTAAGGACGCGTTGCCTATCCTAATATCTCCCAGTCACCTCAACATTCCTTCTTTCTCTGCCGTCTCTCTCTCTCCCTCCGCACCCCTCAAAAATAAAATAAACAAAAATAAACAAAATCCCTAGCGCTATCTTGTGAAATGTTGCCAAACTCGGAGGCATCCCTGTCTACGTCTCTAAGCCAACTCCTTACTTCCACCCACAGCTGGGAAAACCCACACATTCCAAGCTGGTTCTGAGATATTCTTATAGCCCAAACTTGTTATGTTCTGGGGCTTCAGCCAAGCAATGCATCTTCCTAAGTTTACACAGGACTCTTAGTTAATTCCCAAACCTACATTTTTACATAACCATGCCAAACTCACTCACTGATATAACAATCAGCTTGTAAGGTGACTATGTATTAAGAAGTAACTTCCAAATTTTGTTTTGCTTCAAAAGTCTATTTAATCCAATTCTAAAAATATTTCCATATCTTATTTAAAAATGTCTCCCCAATCTCTGTTCCTAAGGACCATACTTGGTTGTGGGGGTGTGAGAGTGCTCACAGCCATAGATTGAGTAGTCTTGTAGTCTTTCATTGGGAGATTCTGGAGCCAAAGGAACAGGCAAAGCTCTAAACTATGAAGGGGTGCCAAAATACAAGTGTAGAATACAAAAGGCTGTCATATCCAAGTAAGTCAAAGGCAGCTAACAAAATCTACCAGGCCCAGGAGTATGGTGTCAGAAAGAAAAAAGCAAACACTGATGAAGCAACAATAGGCCGTGGGCTGGGGAACTCCTAGGTGATTTCCTAGAATGTCCCATCTATTAGGATGTGCAGCTTGTTTTCATGGACCAGCCCGGGCATGGTCATAGATGGTTTAGCCCATTTAAAGGGTCAATGGCAATCAGAGCATTCCTGAAGCGGGAAATGTTTCTTGTTGCCACTGTGTTGGCCCATACCCATTCCAGTGTATTGGTTATTGGAATTAAGATGGCACCAAGGTTTGCTGGTCACTTTTCACACCATATATGGATGGTTCCTGATTTCAGATTAGCACATTTTGGCATGGGTAATGAAGAAGGAGGTAGAGTCATGCTGGGTCAGGCATAACAGAAGCCAAAAGCAGAACAATCAGAAGTGAACACCAAGGTAAAAATGGCTTTTATGACTCTTCATAGTTCCTTACAACACTTTTTTTTTTTTTTTTTTGTCAAAGGCAGATTTTGTTTACATATCTAGAGCGTGCCTATGGTATCTTCCACTGTTTGGTGGGCTTGATGGGAAGGAAATAGTGGGGATATGTTGTTATAAAACTTTGTTTGGGTGAAAGAGTATAGTGGATAGTCAAACGCAAAATTCTTCAGGAACTTGCTAGGTGAGGTGACCCAGGTGCTACATAGCAAGTGTTTACTAATTGTGAAATGATGGCTGGAGGAGAAGCTGGCGAGTGCAATCTAAAACCAGGATATGTTCTGGGAATAGTTTTTTTTCCTGATAATTTACTTTAATCTTAAGAGAGTGGAAATAAGCTGACAAATGGGGATAAGATGTTCCAGTTTGTCATTGGAGTCTACGATGACCAAAGTGACATGCCCTTGAGAGTGGGATAAGTCTATGGCACACCCTATGACAGTGGTGCATTTGGAGTTGATAGTGATGTGGCATTGGTATATTCAGACCAGAATTTATTATGGCAAGCAGCTAGCTTAAGGGCTGCGACACTGCAGATTGTTGGGCTCAAAATCATCAGAAATGTGCCCCATGGAGGCTCTGGATACCCTCCTTAGAATTTCAAGGGCCACCATGGCTCACCAATAGTATTAGGGTGCAGCCGGGGCTCTGCAGTTTGGACTAGTAGAGCAAAAATGGGACGGAAGAGTTTTTCCTCTTGGTGGGCAATAGTTACAGCCAAAAATCGGACAATCCCTCTTCCTCCTTCTACTTCTCCTTCTCCTTCTCTTCTCTTTCCTTCTTTCCTGGGTTTGACTGTTTGGATGGCCAGAGCGGAACATGAGAGATGAATTACTAGTAGTATCTTGTGAACTCCAGGATCTGTCAGATATCTGGGGCGGGGGCAGGGGTGGGGTCATTTTGCCTTCCAAAAATCAGTTTGCCTTGGCAAGACAGATCATGGAAACTCTTAATCTTCAGACGTTCAAATGTGTTTCTCAAGCTGGCCTAGAGGCAGCCTAAAGTATGGCTCTGCCAGGTCAGGTGCTCGTGGGACCCAAACCTTGCAAATACAAGAGGATGCCCTCCAAAGAGACAGAAGCCACTGCAGTCTTGCAAGTGTCCTTTCATTGGACACTCAAGAATAGAAGCACTGTCCAGGCAGAATGGCACACTGCTGTATAATGGGACTGCTTAGGGAACTTCTGGAAGACTGCCTTACACTGGTCATGTTCTTTGATGCACCATTTTAGACAAGTTGTACTTCTCAAAAATCTGCACTCTGCAGCGTTAATCTTTGAGATCAGAGGGACTAGTGGAGTTCTTAGCAATCCTGAATGGGAGATTGCCTTGAGGCTGTGGCAGGCCTGGCTAGAATGAGCTCTCCATTTTTCTGAGGCAGTGATGGAAGTATTGATGAACCCTAGACACAACTTCGTATCAATATAGCTACAGACTGCCTCAGCCTCGGGCTCAGATAGCAAGCACTGCAGTTTTGCAAGTATGCAGGGCCTACGCAGCAGGGCTACAGAAGTTTTATTCCTAACTTTAGAGAAACTCCTCTGTTTCCTGTGGGGGAATACTTGCTGGTAGATGGGATACTTATTTGATTCCAGGAATAGACAGCTTTGGGGCTTGCAAGCAGAATTTCCAGCAGGCTTTAAAAGTGAAATGCAAGGTATGTTTCCCAGGTAGTATCTGGGCCATTGATCTCCAGCTAGGAAAGGCCAAGAACAAGAGGAAAGTGCAGTCACTGAGTGCTGCAAGATAGCAGACAAGTGACCTGACCACGGTCAAGTCAATGAGACCGCCTGTGTGAGTGGAACCGGATCTCTCAGGGGAGAATCTCATGGAGCCCACGTGCACTGAGTTGGTGTGGGTGCGTGATGAAGAGCCAGGCCTGGTGGTTGAGGGGTCTGTCCACTAAACTTTCTAAGATCCTTAAGTACATTACGGTATGCACTACCAAAACAGTACCCACTCGGCACCACAGGACATGGAATATGTCACCACTGAGACTAGGGGCTGGGACACAGAGAAGTGGGAGGAGGCTAACCAGTTTCCTCTCTCTGAAGGGCCAGGGCAGCTTTCTAGAGACAAGGACAGCATGGCTCGGTCTAGACATCTGAGCACAGAATGGCTGGTCTCCTATATGCAAGCACAACAGCCTCACCTGGCAGCCTGAGTGCCAGTGATGAGCAGCGAAAGTTCCTCCCTCCACTCTGCTTTGGAGACCACTTCAGGGACACGCTGAGAAGGAGTGGCAGGGTCTCAAGCCCTATCTAAACCTTCCCACAGAGCAGTTACTTGGAAGAGTGGAACTGTCCGGGCTAACTTGCAGACAGCCGCAGTGCAGGTGCCCTCTCTGTGGCGCACTTTTTTTTTTTTAAACCGCCTAATACTCATTATGCCTTCCTAACACCGCCCTAATTTCCTTTCCCCATATTGTGTCCCATCTTAGAGGAACAGCAGTGCAAAGTGTCCTTCCTTCGCTTTAAGGAAGCCAGAGAGATTTCTGAGGTCTTCTCACCATCCCTGGTTCATCCATGGGGAGGTTTGTGACTACAGGGTAGCCTTTCTCTCTCTTGAGACTTTGGCAGAATAATGTAAGGATGAAATACATGATTGGAGTTCATTTGGTGGTAGCACTAGAGCAAGATGGTGAAGGAATTACTGTGTCTGACCTAAAGCTAGCTGGTTCCTGTTTCTAGCCTAGTTCTTCAAAACTTCCCTTCAAATCCTTGAACTCCCAGCATCCTTTCAATAAAGTATCCTTTTAAATGGGTTTACAAGAGTAGGTGGCTTGTAACCAAACCACCTCAGCTAATGTAGGTCCACAATGCCAGTCACCTCATTCTAATTGTGGTGGCAGCAGATACAACGCTGGTATTTAGAGACTAAGCCTTCGACACAATGGAGCTGACAGGGTATTTGGCACATTCTAAGGGACAAGGTTCATGTTCAGGGATGGGGGCTATGGATTTGTATGGAAATGACAACTCATTCCTGCGAAGTGGAAAATTAATAAAAATTATATTAATAAAAATTTGGGGACCCCACAAAAAGTCCCCAAATTTTCCAGAGCTATTGAGGATTTTCTTTGGGAAGGAGCAAGGTAGGACTGGCTCCACTCCGTCAGGCAGCAGCTACAGGCATGAGCCAACAGCTTCAGCTTGTCTGCCATTTGGGCCAGAAGCCCTGCTGAGTTTCTGAAGAATTTCATGTTTTCTTTTCCAAGGGGTAAGGAGTAGAACCGGCCAGACTCCACCTAGTAGTCTTGGGTACATCCTAAGGAATGTTGAAACCCATCCCTCACATGCTTTGATGATGGCCAATGGCAGGCCTGGCCAAGGTTGGCTTAAATAAAGATGGGGACTCTAGGGTCAGGGGGTATTCTGAGGCTGGAAGAACAGGTAAAGGTCTAAAATTCTAGGAGATAAATCCAAAGATATACCAAATATGTGGAGGCAATACAGGTGTAGAACTCTTGCCACAGGTGTTTAGAGATTAAGAGCAAAGGCAAGTGAGCCAGGAGCAGTGAGGCGGCAGGAAGCCCTCGCTGAGTGACTACCCAGAACATCCAGTTGTCATGTGCAGGTTAGTCCATCTCTTCTGCCTAGATGGATTCAGGGTCATGAACAGAGCAGACAAATGAGACAGTAAAAGCAAGAAATGGAGATTCTGGGTGATTCAGCAACACAGGCCCCTATGAAGGAAACCATCTGAGCAATGGCCTAGTGGCCCATCACTATTGTGAAACAGTCTAGACATGAGTACAGTAATCTAGGGGCTCTGACACCAGTCAGCTCTGCGACTGTGTCTTATAATCACTGGGCCTCAGTTTTATCTTCTGGGAAATGGGAATAACAGTATCTCCCCCACCTACTTTGTGGGGTTATTGCAAAGATCAGATAAATCATAAAAATGCCAAAAACCATAAGAAATCTGAAAATGCTGCAGAAACCTAAGGGCATCATCAAGATTTACTCTCTCTTTTTTTGAGATAGAGCCTTGCTCTGTTGCCCAGGTTGGAGTGCAATGGCACAAACATGGCTCACTGCAACCTCTGCCCCCTGGATTCAAGCATTTCTAGTACCTCAGCCTCCTGAGTAGCTGGGATTACAGGTGCACACTACCATACCTGGCTACTTTTTGTGTTCTTAGTAGAGACATGGTTTTGCCACATTGGCCAGGCTGGTCTCGAACTCTTGACCTCAAGTGATCCTCCCACCTTGGCCTCCCAAAGTGCTAGGATTACAGGAGTGAGCCATCATGCCCGGCCAAGATCTTCTCTTTTAAATTGAAAAACTAATCCGTTTTTTAAATTTGCAAGTCTTGTCTGCAGAGTTCAAAGTTTTCAAAAAGCATTATTTTCTTGAGAGAAACTGACATTTCACAGACCTCTGTTAGGAAATCAATTGAAGAGGCTAGCAAACTTTTGCACAAGCTATTTTTAATGTGAGAAGTGAGCTAATGCACTGACTCCCTACAACCATCTCTGTGACTTTTAAAGAGAAAATGCTCTTGGGTTGTATGTTGTGGCTTTTCTAGTGACTGTCACAAAGGTAGTCCCTCCAATTGAGCCACGTCAGCTCTATGACATAGCAGTATCTGAGGTGTGTTCAGTGGATAGAGCCATTGTGAACCCCAGAGCTCTGTGGACACTACTTGGGTTTCGTTTTGTCATCAAATTTAGTCCGGATTCTGGATTTAATGTTGAGAGCACCCTCCTTGCGTGGTACCTCTAAAAAGACAAAAACAATTAGAATACTGTAGTAATAATATCTTACATTTACTGAGGGTTTTTAATTTTACAAAGAAGTTTTATAGTTTTTCTGCCTGAGTAACTCTCAAGCTACAAATAAGCCATGTGCCACAAATTTGACTCTAAATTGGTTACTGGTATTCAGAATGCATTTCCCAAGGTCAAGTGTGGTCAGTTAACTGCTTGAGTTCTGGGTCCTGGTGCAGGAGAAAATGTGGCCAAAGAGTGAAGAAGAGAAAGAAAAAGGACATTTCCTCCTTCCCTCTTGTACACATCAGAAGCTTGGTGAAAAAAAAATTCAGATGGAGACAGTCTTCAGAATCCTTCCTTATCCATTCCTGAACCCTTCTGTGGTCTCCCCAACCCCTTCTCTCCAGACTCCTATGCACAGACCCTCCACAAGCTCCATCCCTGCGATGGTGCAGAAGGCCTCTGGACATCAAGCCTCCTCTCCCTGACATGCACATGAAGAGCAGCCCCGTGACACTCTGCTCCCCAGTTTAAATCCTTCGGATGGGCTGCCACCATGTCCATCCTACATGTGGTTGCTTTCATGTGCACGTTGTATTATCCTGTTAGCGTAACTTCCCCACACCCAACTATAGGCCCCAGTGAGATCAAGGACTAAGACATATTCATCTTTGCAGACTTCCCTCTTGATTCCTTTTTTCAGTCACAGCTCAGAGCACAGTGATTTGCTAATTATTAAAAACATTAACATAAAAACAAAAATAAATACATCTCCTACTCTGTCCAGGTCTTCTCTTTACTCAGCATTCCCAGGTTCCTACTTTTACTACAGTATAATTTTCTTTTCCTTCACTGCACAAGCCTCAGGAAAAAAGTGATTTTATTGCACTAACATATGCAAATATAGCAGTGTCAGATTGCTCCAGAGGTATCTGCATTTTTTTCAAAGGGCTACCTACTAACTCGAAGAAGTGTCTAACCCATGGATTTTCTGGAGACTCTGTTCAGGTCACTTGCAGGGCACAGGGGCTGCTGTGAGTAGGAAGCAGCTCTCCTAAGCTTTGCAAAGCATCTCATCCTCCACTTCAGCAGCCCCTGGCAATGACTTTGCTGGTGGTTTCTGGAAGGAGGGAGAAGGGTGACTAGGTATCTGTGTAGGTTACTGTTTGCAGGCTGAAGACTAACTTTCTGTAGTAATCCTCTACCTTAAATAATTAAAACTTCTCAGTTCTGGCTTTAACCGACTCCTCAAGACCTTTATAATAATGGACAAAACTAAAGTACTGCCTTCCATACGGAGGTAACCTCTCTAGTTTAAATTTAAAAAGTAGGCCTTTTGGACGCTTTGATTATTTATCTTCCTAAATCCAGAAAAGGTCTAGTTTTCAAATGATCAGGATAAAACTATATTCAGAATATAAGAAGATGAAATTTTAAAAATTCACAGAAACTCTGTTGCATATATTCAAACCTAAAACTAAAGGATTGATTGTCAGGCTTGTAATAAATAACATTTTCACCAGTTCAAAGTTGAAAGGAGTAGAAAAAATGAATTCACACTCTTACAGTGTTAATGTCACTGTACCTAGGCCCAGGAGCTGTGAGGGGCTGGCTAACTTCACTGGTTTTGCTGAGGGGTAGGTGGAAATAGGAGTGACAGAGAAAAACAGAGAGTAGATGTATTCCAGTACTATCCTTTGCACCAGGAGTTGTCCTGGAACAGATCACAGGTTGGAGATGAAAGCAAAAATCAAAACACAGCCTCTAATATTAGAAACATTGAGAACTGCTTCTGGGCAGATTACAGTACTAATTAGAAATAAGAAAATGAAAAGTTAAATTCCTCTCCCTATAGCATAAAATAGCTTTAAAAATCACATGAAGTCAAACATGTACCAAAAAATAAAGATAAAATTATCTACAAACCTGTATCACCCACAATGTCTGTCAATATATGGGCATATTTCTTTCTGGTCTTTTCCCTGGCTTTTAAAAATGATGTCATATCCTATTTCGTGTGTTTGATATTTCACATAAAATAAAGATAACATCAAAATAATGTCATATCCTGTTTCTTGCATGTGATAGTTAACATCATAATTTCCCATGTCACTAAAAACTCCTTGAAACACCATTTTAATAGTTGTGTAATATTTACGTATATTGAAATAGCATAATTTAATCTTTCTTTCACAATTGAACAAGTTAGGTTGTTTCTATTTTTTCTATTATACACAATGATATACTGAACATCTTTGTGTATTAATTTTTGTATATTTAGGATTAATAAGATTCTCAAGTATGAAATTATGCATATATTATCATGTAAATATTATGCATATCACACATATATTATTCATATATTAACATGCATATATTATAAATATATGCATGTTTTAAAGGGATATCCATATATACTATCAAATTATTTACTAAAATGGCTATATGTGTTTGTCTACTCACAAGTATTATCTGTATAACTATTGTACGTTGGCATTTCTAAAAAGCATTGTGTTTTCTTTTATTTAAAAAAAAAAAAAAAAAGCTGGGTGGGGTGGCTCACACCTGTAATCCCAGCACTTTGGGAGGCCAAGGTGGGTGGATCACAAGGTCAGGAGTTCAACGCCAGCCTGGCCAACATGGTGAAACTCCATCTCTACTGAAAATACAAAAATTAGGCAGGCATGGTGGCAGGCACCTGAAATCTCTGCTACCTGGAAGGCTAAGGCAGGAGAATCACTTGAACCCAGGAGGTGGAGGTTGCTGTGAGCTGAGACCACACCATTGCACTCCAGCCTGAGCAACAGAGGGAGATTCCGTCTCAAAAAAAAAAAAAAAAAAAAACACCTTTGCCAGTTTTATAAATAAGTATCTGAATTAGTTTATTCATTCACAATTGTTATCCATTTGGTTTTCCTTTTTGTGAGCTGTTTGAATAAGATAGTTATGTGACGAAAATATGCACATTCCTATGAGAAGTATAAACTAGTAGATTAGCACTAAAGATATTAATGTTCTTCTAAAATATCTGTGGCCCAAATTTTCTTTCATAAATATAACCTAAATAAAGCAAAATAAGAAGGAGTCCTTACCTTTCTTTGGAGACTTTGAGGAATTTTCTGCTGACCTGACTTCTTCTTGTTCTTCTTCTTCTTTGACTTCTCTTTCTCCTTCATTTTCTTTCTCTCCTTCAGACTCCTTTCTTGATGTCATGACTAACTCCTCTAGATCTTTATTTTTTATAAGTGTATGATGAAGTTTCTCATATGCATCTTCAAACTTTTCCTCTGCCTGCATGGCTCTATTTTCAACCTCCCTGATATGGAAGAGAAACACAACAAAAGAAAAAGTGTTGAGAAAGTATTTTTGATTTAGAAACTCATTTTCTTAAAAGGCAGTGGGATTAGATGACTGTGTCTGAAGGGTAGAAATAAGGGAAGCAACAGCATCAATGATTATCTGAGAACTGGGGGCATAGGAGTAACTCTGAATGCCAATGTCAGAGTAGAAATCATGCTGCTATTTAAGAATATATTTATCATTTCTTAGTAAAATCCGATTTGGGGGTATCTGAAATTCTTCATTAACAGCCAGGGAACTTCCTTTCAGGAGTTCATTTTTGGCTTCTCTTAACTGATGTGATCCAACAAGCTAAATTCAACAGAATCTCTTCTTTTCTAGCACCTCTAAAACCAAATTTTTACAGTCAAGGAAACCAGCTTGAGATGTGCTTCTTAGTTACTACAGCACATTATAGGTCTACATGGCTACGCTTTTCTCCTGGCATCCCCAGCCATCTGAACTATATCGCCCTTTCTACTCTTTGAGTTATATAACATTCTTTCCCAAGCACAATAGTTTCTCCTAGTTCCAGTTATTTCCCTAAGTCATCTCTTAGAAACACATTGGATCAGATCACTCTAACACCCCCCTCCAATACACACAAATATTTTGACTTCCTCTATCTCTCCACTGCAGATAAGAATGGATGTTCCTACCAGAGCAGTGTAGTTCACTGCGTCTAGCAGAACATGTGGAGATACCCATCACACTCATGAGGATAAAGAAAGCAGGAGAGCCAAAGGAAAGCCAAAAAGTGTGAATTTCTCAGTCAAACCTCCCGGCAAGCCCATATTCATCCTCTTACCATTGTGTTGCCTCATACTTACAGTAACTTCTCCTGCATATGTTCAATTACAGCCACTGCTTCAAGATATTTTTGGGCCAATGTACCTTGCTTAGCTGATTCTCTCTGACAGAAAATATAAGATATGAATGAACTGACAGTCTCAACAATTAGTATTCTACTTTTCAGGATGTTCTGGATCAAGCCTTCTAAAATATTCTTTTTCTTTTACCCATTATCTATCTAATAGACAGTAAAGCACACCCTTAACACACACACACACGCACACACACACACACACACACACACACACACATATACGAACTGGCCATATAAGCTAGGCGGGCTGCTTGGTTCCCTATTTGAAGATGGTCTACAAGAAAAGGATAAAAGCCCCTCACTCAAGGTCTAGCCTATGGCTCCCACATCTCTAACAATGAAATGGTTAACTTTTGGGTGGAGAAATTTGACAAAATCTATTGATCCCCCAATCCAAGAAAATGCACAATATGAATATACACACAAAATGTTACACACCACTTCAGGGAATTAGTGGGATAAAGCCCATCCATAAGCTCCTAGAGTCACAGTGTTCTGCAGAGAGTAAAATACTGATCTAGAGCTGACTTAAACCTACCATGGTCCTAGAACAAAACTTCTGTGGAGACATTTTAAATCTGCTTTCTTGCTGAGTTTCCACAGCCGCTGTCTCTAAGTTTCCAATTTCCCAACAGTTCCTGTTGTTAGGGATATGTGCTCATTATCATAGCTCTCAATAAAGTCTACTAGATGAATGTTTAAAAACTAGTCAAATATTGACTAAGAGATTGTTAAACTAAGGAAAGAGATGAAATGCTGATGTTAGAATGAGGTTTAGGCTGGCCACAGTGGCTCATGCCTATAATCACAGCACTTTGTGAGGCCAAGGTTGGTGGATCTCCTGAGGTCAGAAGTTTGAAACCAGCTTGGCCAACATGGTGAAACCCCATCCCTACTAAAAATACAAAAATTAGCTAGGCATGGTGGCAGGCACTTGTAATCCCAGCTACTCAGGAGGCTTACACAGGAGAATCGCTTGAACCCAGGAGGTGGAGCAAAACTCTATCCCCGCCAAAAAAGAGAGAGAGAGAGAGAGGTTTAAAGATGAGAATGAGATCCGGGATCCAAGATGGCTGTTTAGGAACAGCTCAGGATTGCAGCTCCCAGTGAAAGTGCAGAGGGTGAGTGGACGCTGCATTTTTATTGCCCACAGACTAGGAAATTCCCAGGTGGAGGAGCTCCACGGGTCACCAGCGCAGCTGTGTCGGCCGGCGCCGCTGCTTTGCCCTGCGCGGCTGCTTTGTCAGCGCCCCGGTGCAGCAGTTCTCCATACAAAATACACTGGTCTGGGTGCCCTTTTGGCTGGCGATTGGAGCCACTGGAAGTCGCCCATTCATCCGTTTAAAAAGGGGACTCAGCAGGGAACCAGGACAGTAGATTCCAGGGCAAAAAAAGCGCCACGAATCTCAGTGCCGCTGTTTAAGCCAGCACAGTGAGTTGCCATATGGGAAAACACACAGATCCCGGCACCTCTTCAACAGGTGGCTGGAGCACCAACTTAAAAAAAAAAAAAAGGCTCTGAGGCAGGGAGCCAGGCGCTTGGCTGGTCCCACCCCCATAAAAGAACAGCAATCAGAAACTCTCTGGATTGAGAGTTTCACAGCAAGTGCAGCTGAACCCGGGATGGTCCAGCTCTGTGGGGGAGGGGCGTCCGCCATTACCGAGGCAGCCCACCACTGTGGAGGTAGTCAGCCAATGCTGAGGCAGCCCACCGTTGCCAAGGCAACCCACCATTGCTGAGGCAGCCCACCATTGCCAAGGCAGCCCGCAGTTGCCAAGGCAACCTGCCACTACAGAGAGACTCAGCTTTAGCAGAAGCGGGCCACCATTGCCGAGGCAGTTCTAACTACACCCATATAAACAGGGCTGCAGGGAAGTTTACTTGGCAGCTGGGCGGAGTCCACAGCAGCTCAGCAAAGCCTCTACAGGCAGACAGTGACTAGGCTGCC
>NW_016107348.1:563074-581724 GCF_001604975.1 Cebus imitator | reverse complement strand
AAATCACACTGCCACGTGTGTACCTATGCAACAATCTTGCATGTTCTTCACATGTACCCCAAAACCTAAAATGCAATAAAATAAATAAATGGGAGGAAAAAAAGATGAGAATGAAAAGCTTTTGTAAAGTTAAGATGGAATAACGAGTTTTCCAGGAATTATGTTGGAAGAAAAATATCTGTAAAATAGATCAGGCACGGTGGCTCATGCCTGTAATCCCAGCACTTTGGGAGGCCAAGACGGGTGGATCACAAGGTCAGCAGTTCAAGACCAGCCTGGACAAGATGGCGAAACCTTGTCTCTACTAAAAATACAAAAATTAGTCAGGCGTGGTGGTGGGCTCCTGTAATCCCAGCTACTTGGGAGGCTGAAGCAGAGGGAGGCATAGGTTGCAGTGAGCCGAAATTGTGCTACTGCCTTCCAGCCTGGGCATCAGAGCAAGACTCCATCTCAGAAAAAGAAAGGAAAATATCTATAAAATACATAACTTAGGAACCCCTGGTCCCCTTAGAGTAGCTAAAAGTTATGTTAGCACCGTATCATTTTTTTTTTTTTTTTTTTTGAGACAGAGTTTCACTCTGTTGCCAGACGTCAGGCTGGAGTGCAGTGGCGCAATCTCGGCTCACTGCAACCTCTGCCTCCTGGGTTCAAGTGATTCTCCTGCCTCAGCCTCCCGAGTAGCTGGGACTACAGGTTCATGCCACCATGCCCAGTTAATTTTTGTATTTTTGGTAGAGATGCGGTTTCACCATGTTGGCCAGGATGGTCTCAATCTCTTGACCTTGTGATCCGCCCACTTCGGCTTCCAAAGTGCTGGGATTACAGGCGTGAGCCACCACACCCAGCCAGCACCATATCATTTTTATGCAATGTTAAATAGTATTGAATTCCCTAGTTGGGTTTCAGATACATACCCAAGAAGACAACACATCTGTTTCAAATAGAGGTTTGGAATGAATATTTTCATCTTCTCCAATGAATCGAATGAGTGTTTCCTTCTCTGTAGATGTTGAAGGTTGCTAGAACACAGAAACATGCGGACCTGTTAGCAAGCTGGTGTGTAACACAGTGGCACATCAGCAAGTTTCCTGGCACCATATTGGAAGCTTAAATTTTCCATTTGCTCTAATCATACAACAAGCACTTCTGAAGACTTTCACATAACAAACACTGTGAATGGGGAGTGAGGACAAGGGATATAACTATGGGAAAAACATAGAGGATTTCTTCCAGGTTCCAGGAACTGTCAATATTGCAGGACAGACAGATAATAAAATGAGTAATTATGGTATAACATGATTACTATTGGCCAAAAAGTGTGTTTCAAGGGCTGTTTGCACTCAGTAAAGGGCCATGCAATCTTCCTAGGTACTTTGGGAATTAGTCACAGAGTAAATGTCATTTAAAGGCTGAACGGGGTTTCACCATGTTGGCCAGGCTTGTCTCGAACTCCTACTCTGGTGATCCGCCCACCTTGGCCTCCCAAAGTGCTGGGACTACAGGCAAGAGCCACCACACCCGGCCTCCCTCCTTCCCTCCTTCCCTCCCTCCCTCCCTCCCTCCCTCCTTCCTTCCTTCCTTCCTTCCTTCCTTCCTTTGCTTCCTTTCCTTTTCTTTCTCTTTCTTTCTTTCTCTCTCTCTCCCTTTCTTTCTTTCTTTTCTTTCCTTCTTTCTTCTTTCTTTCTTTCTTTCTTTCTTTCTTTCTTTCTTTCTTTCTTTCTTTCTTTCTTTCTTTCTTTCTTTCTTTCTTTCTTTCTTTCTTTCTTTCNTTTAGTAGATGTTCAGTGGTCCTCATTGTTACATTAATTTGCTTTTCCCTCATGCCAAGTGCTATTGAGCATTATTTTGGATGCTTGTTTGCCATCTGTGTATTTTTCCTTTCTTTCTTTCTTTTCTTTCTTTCTTTCTTTCTTTCTTTCTTTCTTTCTTTCTTTCTTTCTTTCTTTCTTTCTTTCTTTCTTTCTTTCCTTTCTTTCTTTCCTTTCTTTCCTTTCTCTCTTTCTCTCTTTCTTTCTTTCTTTCCTGCTTGCTTGCTTGCTTGCTTGGTATTTTAGGTTCTGGGGTCCATGTGCAGATCATGCAGGATTGTTGCGTAGGTACATACATGGCAAGGTGGTTTGCTGCTCCATCCCCTGTCACCTATATCTGGCATTTCTCCCCATGGTATCCCTCCCCAACCTCCCTACCCACTACTGTCCCTCCCCTAACCCCCGACCAACAGACCCCAGTGTGTGATTCTCCCCTCCCTGTGTCCATGTGTTCTCATTGTTCGACACCCACCTATGAGTCAGTACATGCAGTGTTTGCTTTTTTTGTTCCTGTGTCAGTTTGCTGACAATGATGGTTTCCAAATTCATCCATGTCCCTACAAAGGACATGAACTCATCGTTTTTTATGGCTGCATAGTATTCCATGGTGTATACGTTCCACATTTTCCTTGTCCAGTCTATCACTGATGGGCATTTGGGTTGGTTCCAGGTCTTTGCTATTGTAAACAGTTTATTCAGAGTTTTTAACATAAAGTGCTGTTGAATTTTGTCAAAGGCCTTCTCTACATCTATTGAGATAATCATGTGGCTTTTGTCTTTGGTTCTGTTTATGTGATGGATTACGTTTATAGATTTGCGTATGTTGAACCAGCCTTACATCCCCGGGATGAAGCCTACTTGATCATAATGGATCGGCTTTTTTTTTCTTTTTCTCCTTTTATTTTTTGCCTCAGCCTCCTGTGTAGCTGGGAATACAGGCATGCGTCACCACACCCAGCTAATTTTTGTATTTTTTAGTAGAGTCAAGGTTTCACCATGTTGGCCAGGATGGTCTCGATCTCTTGACCTCATGATCCACCTGCCTCAGCCTCCCAAAGTGCTGGGATTACAGGTGTGAGCCACCACGCCCAGCCTGGATCAGCTTTTTGATGTGCTGTTGCAATTGGTTTGCCAGTATTTTATTGAAGATTTTTGCAACTATGTTCATCATGGATAACTGGCCTGAAGCTTTCTTTTTTTGTTGAGTCTCTGCAGGGTTTTGGTATCAGGATGATTTCGGTCTCATAAAATGATTTGGCAAGGACACCTTCTTTTTGGATTGTTTTGAATAGTTTCAGAAGGAGTGGTACCAGCTCCTCTTTGCATGTCTGGTAGAATTCAGCTGTGAACCCATCTGGACCTGGACTTTTTTAGATTGGTAGGCTATTAATTGCTGCTTCAACTTCAGCCCTTGTTATTGGTCTATTCAGGGTTTCGGCTTCTTCCTGGTTTAGTCTTGGGAGGGTGCAAGTGTCCAGGAATTTATCCATTTCTTCCAGGTTTACTGGTTTATGTGCATAGAGTTGTTTGTAATAATCTCTGATGGTAGTTTGTATTTCTGTTGAATCGGTGGTGAATCCCCTTTATCATTTTTTATTACATCTATTTGATTCTTCTCTCTTTTCTATTAATCTGGCTAGCAGTCTGTCTATTTTGTTGATCTTTTCCAAAAAAAACAGTTCCTGGATTTATTGATTTTTGAAGGGTTTTCTGTGTCTCTGTCTCCTTCTGTTCTGATCTTAGTTGTTTCTTGTCTTCTGCTAGCTTTTGAGTTTTTTTGATCTTGCTCTTCTAGTTCTTTCAATTTTGATGATAGGGTTTTCGATTTTAGATCTTTCCTTTCTTCTCATGTGTGCATTTATTCCTATAAATTTCTCTCTAGACACTGCTTTAAATGTATCCCAGAGATTCTGGAATGTTATGTCTTTGTTCTCATTGGTTTTGAATAACATCTTTATTTCTGTCTTCATTTCATTGTTTACCCAGTCGACATTCAGGAGCCAGTTGTTCAGTTTCCATGAAGTTGTGCAGTTTTGAGTTAGTTTCTTAATCCTGAGTTCTAATTTGATTGCACTGTGATCTGAGAGACTGTTAGTTACGATTTTCATTCTTTTGCATTTGCTGAAGAGTGATTTACTTCCAATTATGTGGTCAATTTTAGAGTAGGTGCAATGTGGTGCTGAGAAGAATGTATATTCTGTGGATTTGGGGTGGAGAGTCCTGTAGATGTCTATTAGGTCTGCTTGGTCCAGATCTAAGGTCAAGTCCTGGATATCCTTATTATTTTTCTGTCCCATTGATCTAATATTGACAGTGGAGTGTTAAAGTCTCTGTCATTGTGTGGAAGTCTAAGTCTCTTTGTAGGTCATTAAGTACTTGCTTTATGTATCTGGTGTTCCTGTATCGGGTGCATATACATTTAGGAACATTAGCTCTTCTTGTTGCATTGATCCTTTTACCATTATGTAATGGCCCTCTTTGTCTCTTATGATCTTTGTTGCTTTAAAGTCTAATTTATCAGAGATGAGAATTGCAACTCCTGCTTTTTTTTGCTCTCTATCTGCTTGGTAAATCTTCCTCCATCCCTTTATTTTGAGTCTATGTATGTCTTTGCATGTGAGATGGGTCTCCTGAATACAGCACACCAATGGGTCTTGACTTTTAATCCAATTTGCCAGTCTGTGTCTTTTGATTGGGGCATTTAGCCCATTTACATTTAAGGTTAATATTGTTATATGTGAATCTGATCCTGCCATTTTGATGCTACCTGGGTGTTTTGCCTGTTAGTTCACACGGTTTCTTAATTGTGTTGATGGTCTTTACCATTTGGTACATTTTTGGAGTGGATAGTACTGATTGTTTCTTTCCAAGTTTAGTGCTTCTTTCAGGAGCTCTTATAAGGTAGGCCTGGTGGTGATGAAATCTTTCAGCAATTGCTTGTCCGTAAAGGATTTTATTTCTTCTTTGCTTATGAAGCTTAGTTTGGCTGGATATGAAATTTTAGGTTGAAAGTTCTTTTCTTTAAGGATGTTGAATATTGGCCCCCACTCTCTTCTAGCTTGTAGGATTTCTGCCGAGAGATCCATTGTGATTCTGATGGGCTTGCCTTTGTGGGTAACCCGACCTTTCTCTCTGGCTGCCCTTAGCATTTTTTCCTTCATTTCAACCATGGTGAATCTGACAATTATGTGCCTTGGGGTTGCTCTTCTCGAGGAGTATCTTTGTGGTGTTCTCCGTATTTCCTAGACTTGAATGCTGGTCTGCCTTGCTAGGTTGGGGAAGTTCTCCTTGATAGTATCCCAGAGAGTGTTTTCCAGCTTGGATTCATTCTCCCTGTCACATTCAGGTACACCTATCAAACATAGATTAGGTCTTTTCACATAATCCCATATTTCTTGGAGGCTTTGTTCATTTCTTTTCACTCTTTTTTCTCTAATCTTGCCTTCTATTTCATTGAGATGATCTTCAATCTCTGATATCCTTTCTTCTGCTTGATCAATTCAGCTATTGATACTTGTGTATGCTTTGCAAAGTTCTCATGCTGTGCTTTTCAGCTCCATCAAGTTGTTTATGTTCTTCTCCAAGCTGCTTATTCTAGTTAGCATTTTGTCTAACCTTTTTTCAAGGTTCTTAGCTTCTTTGCATTGGGTTAGAACATGTTCTTTTAGCTCAGAGAAGTTTGTTATTACCCACCTTCTGAAGCCTGCTTCTGTCAATTCATCAGACTCATTCTCTAACCAGCTTTGTTTGTTGCCTTGCCGGTGATGAGTTGCGATCCCTTGGAGGAGGAGAGGTGTTCTGGTTTTGGGTGTTTCCCTCCTTTTTGCACTAGTTTCTTCCCATCTTTGTGGATTTATCTACCTTTGATCTTTGAAGTTGGTGACTTTTGGTTGGGGTCTCTGAGTAGACATCCTTTTTGTTGATGTTGAAGCTATTTCTCTCTGTTTTTTAGTTTTCCTCCTAATAGGCCCCTCTGCTGCAGAACTGCTGGAGGTCCACTCCAGACCTTGCTTGCCTAGGAATCACCCACAGGGGCTGCAGAACAGTAAGGGTTGCTGCCAGTTTCTTTTCTGTTATCTTCATACCAGAAGGGTAGCTGACAGATGTCAGCCAGAGCTCTCCTTTATGAGGTGCCTCTTTGGATATATGGGGGTCAGAGAGCTGCTTGGGGAGACAGTCTGTCCCTTATCAGAGCTCAAGTGCTGTGCTGGGAGCTCTGTTGTTCCATTCAGACCTGCTGGGCAGGTACGTTTAAGTCTGCTGCAGTGGAACTCATAACTGCCTCTTTTCCCAGGTGCTCTGTCCCGGGAAAGTGGGGCTTTATTTATAAGTCTCTGACATGTTGCTGCCTTTTTTCAGAGATGCCCTGCCCAGCAAGGAGGGAGTCTAGTCACACTCTGCCAGCAGAGGTGTTGCTGAGCTGCCACAGGCTCTGCCCAGCTGCTATGTAAACTTCCTTGTGGTTTTGTTTACAGAGGTATGGTTAGAAGTGCCTCAGTAATGGCGGTCTCCCTCAGTAATGGTGGACTGCCTTGGTAATGGTGGACTTCCTCGGTAATGGCGGACTTCCTCGGTAATGGCAGACTACCTTGGTAATGGAGGACTGCCTCGGTAGTGGTGGACTGCCTTGGTAATGGCGGATGTCCTTCCTTCCACAGAGCTTGACTGTCCAGGGTCAAGCTCAAATTGCTGCACTTGCTGCGAAGCTCTCAAGCCAGAGTGTTTCAGACTGCTGGTCTCTGTGGGGTGGGACCCGCCGAGCCAGATCACCTGGCTCCCTGCTTCCAGACCCCTTTTTCAGATGAATGGGTGGCTCTGTCTCCCAGGCATTCCAGGCGCCAGTTGAAATGGCTGCCCAGCTTTGGGTGAGTTTTTGTGTGGAAACCCACTGCGCTGGCTGAAACAGCCATGCTGGAAATTCGTGGCGCTTTTCTGCCCAGGGAATCCGCTGGTCTGTGGGCAGTAAAAACCGCTGGAGAAGTGCAGTATCTGAACTGGAGTGCTGGATCCTTTACTTTCTTAATAAATTAGCTTTCACTTTGCACTGCAAACTTGCCCTGACTTCTTTCTTGTGCAAGATCCAAGAACCCTCTCCTGGGGTCTGGATCATGACCCCTTTCCTGTAACAGTACCATTATCTTTAAAGCAAAGCCCATTTTTAAACTGAGAATGCCTTGTTCCATTAACTCATTTCCTCAGTCATAAACATCTTGTGATTAAGAATGCCTAATTTCCTGGGAAAGTAATCCAGCAGGTTTTGCTTTATCTAGCCTTTATTCAAGATTGGAGTCGCTCTGGTTAAGACACCTTTAACAATTTCCATTTATTCTGTGACTTCTATATACTAAGAACTTTACCAGAAATAAAACAGAAAATGTTGATCAAAATAGGCTTGGGTGTTATATAATATTTTTGTTCTGTTGTCCTGTCTGTGCAGTGAGTAGAAGACCTAGTTCAGAGCCTGGAGTCATGCCAACATTTAAACTATATATAGAGAAGAATTACATCAAACTGAGACATTGTAGAGAGTGTTAGGCAATCATGAGTTCTAGAAGCCAAAGACAGTAGTAGTCAATGTAAGATTAGCAAGGGCTCTTATGCTGGACTTAACTGGATTTGAATATTGGTTCTTCCACTTACAGCTATATGATTTTGGGTAAGTCAGTCAACCTCTCTGAGGTTCAATTTTCTTATCTGTAAAATGAGGGCAATAATATATACCTTGAAGTTATGTTGTATAGGTAAGAGATAATACGTGCCTATCCAATTTTTGGTAAACATTGTATTATTGTTATTATTATTACAGACGTTCCCGGAAGGGTTTTTATTAGTACAAATGCCTCTGCAGTGGTGGAGACAGGGTAAAGGGAGGAGAGGTCCGGCGACAGGCCTAGGAGGAGGGCTGAGAATGGGAGCTGAAGTGGAAACATGGAGTTTTAAAGTATTATTTGAAAAATGTGGGAATGAAGGGCTAAAAACATAGCACCAGGGTGAGAAGTAGATCGTGTGGTTAATAGGAATTTAGGTATAAATGAGGCTAATGGGAAATGGCTGGACTTAGAAGGGAAAATGAACATCCCTTCCTCTGAAAATAAAGTGACAAAGATAAATATTTCTGCAGGTTTGGCTAAATCTATAGGAGGAACAGAAGGAAATTGAAGAGTTCACTCCAGACCACCTACTTCTATTCTCTACTGTGTGTGTCTCTATACTGTGTGTGTGTGTGTGTGTGTGTGTGTGTGTGTGTGTGTGTGTGTAATTTTCCCCCCACTTTGTATATATAAAGGGTCCAGGCATCATGGCTCGTGTTTGTAATCACAGCGCTTTAGGAGGCCGAGGTGAGAGGACTGCTTGAGACCAGGAGTTCAAGACCAGCCCGGGCAACATAGGAAGACCCCATCTCTATAAAAAAAATTTTTTATTAGCTAGGCACGGTGGTGCATGCCTGTAGTCCCAGCTACTCAAGAGGCTGAGGCGGGAGGATCATTTGAGCCCCACAGTTCGAGGTTACAGTGAGCTATGATCACACCACAGCACTCCAACCTGGCTGACAGAGTGAGAGCCTGTCTCTAAAACATATGTGTGTGTGTGTCTGTGTGTGTGTGTACACTTATATATGTATGCAGGAGGAAGAACAAATACCAAATAATCTTACTTCTGCTCTCTCTTTATTTTCCTCCTGAAGTTTCCTATCCTCCTTACTTTCTTCTTCATCTTCTTTAAAACACTCGTCCATTTCAGGCTCAATGAATTCTTTTACAGCCTCCTGTGAGATAAAACAATATTATAAGGTGTATATAAATATTGGTAATTATTTGTTCAAAAATATTTAATGAGCGCTAATCCTGCAACTGGGTACTGTGCTAGTGACAAGGATACAAAGGTTGATAAGAATAGTCCCTGTCCTTAAGAAATTGCAAGTATAATTTCATGGACAAGAAAATACAATGAATACATATAGTCACGTAGTAAGAGCACCTAATTTAGACCAGGTAGTGGACTGGGTAAAAGAGGGAGTTGGTCAGAAAGGTTTCCTGAAGGAGATAATGTTTGAGTTTTTTCTTGAAGGATGGGGAAGGAAAAGAAGGAGCCCTGGGCAGAGGATGTTCTAAGTACATGATTGGTTCTGAGAGCAAGCATAGTTCAATAGGACAAAAACTGGGAGGCAAATGAACAAGAGTGCAATCATACAGGAAGGGCTAAACTGTCAAGCCAGGGAGATGATTGGCTCTCATCCTGAAGGCAATGAGGCTCTAATGAATTGACTGATTTGCATTGCATTTCAAAACTATCACTCTAGCAACAGGAGAATAGCTTTAGAGAAGAGGAAGAAAGGGAAAGAGAGGAAGAGAACAGGAGCATGAACAAAACAGTGGTTGCCGGAATGAAGAGAATGAAGATTTAAGAGATATTTAAGAGGCAACTCCTAATGATTAACTGGATGGGCACGGGATGGTTAGAGAAAAGTACATAGGGATGACACTTGGTTTGCAGGTTAGACCACTATAGAGATGGCAATGCCATTCACAGAGATAATGAATGAAAGCGGATAAACAGGTTTGGGGAGAGAGGGATGAGTTCAGATTAGGCTGTGTGAGTCTGAGGTACCACTGAGATATTCAAGTGAAAATATCCGGCAAGTAGCTGAATATTTAGATTTGGAGTTTAAGATGGAAGATTTAGAGATTTGACAGTTATCTGCATTTAATTAAAGCCAAGAAAGTAAATTGTATCCTAAAGGCAAACTTGTGAGGTAGCCAGAGAACTAGACAGTAACCCAGTTACATAAAATGCTAGGCATCTATGGAAAACAGTGTGGCAATTCCTTAAACAACTAAAAGTAAATCTACCATTTGATCCAGCAATCCCATTCATGGGTATCTAGCCAGAGAAAAAGAAGTCATTATATGAAAAAGATAATTGCACACACATGTTTATAGCAGCACAATTCACAATTGCAAAAATACAGAACCAGCCCAAATGCCCATCAATCAATGAGTGAACAAAGAAAATGTGGTATATGTACATAATGGAATACCACTCAGCCATAAAAAAGAATGAAATAATGGCATTTGGAGACCATTATTCTAAGTGAAGTAACTCAGGAATAGAAAACCAAACATTGTATGTTCTCACTGATATGTGGGAGCTAAACGAGGATGCAAAGGTATAAGAATGATACAACAGACTTTGGGAACTCAGGGGAAAAGAGTGGGAGGTGAGAAGGGATAAAAGACTGCACACGGGGTACAGTGTACACTGCTTGGGTGACGGGTGCACCAAAATCTAAGAAATTATCACTAAAGAACTTACTCTTGTAACCAAATATCACCTGTTCCCCAAAAAACTATTGGAAAAAAAAATAGGAATGGTGTTCTGATGCAGGTAACAAAGTGGATGACCTTTGACAACACTAAGCTAAGTGACATAAGCACAAAAGGCCACATATTGTATCATTGCATTTACATGAGATGTCCAGAAGAGGCAAATCCATAGAGCAGAAAGTGTATTAGTGTTTCCAGGGCCTGAGAAGAAAGGGAAAATTTCAAGTACTGCTAATCAGTATGGATTTTGTTTTTGGGAATAATAGAAATGTTTTGGAATTCAATAGTGATTATCACTGCACAACTTTGGAATATACTACAAACTATTACTGAATTATACATGTTACAAGAATTGTATCTCAATAAAGCTGTTATTTTAAGAAATAATTTGGCCACTCCACATTGTATACCTACTTCAAAATATCATGTTGTACACAATAAATAGATACAATTTTTATTTGTCAATTTAAATAAACAGGAAATTGCTCCCTCAAAAAACAAAACTAATCAGATGAAATCAAAAGCCTGTACTCAAAACAATAATAGGTTTTCAAACCTCTGAAAAAAATAAAATGCTAAGGAAGAAAGAGGAGCCTGCAAAGAAAACCAAAATAGCCTCTGAAGTATGAGAGGCCACAAGGAAAACCAAAACAGAAGAAAGAAGTCAACAGTGTTGAACACCTCAAAAGAGCCTACTTAAACAGATTTAAACAATGTGCTCTGGATGTTTAGTCCAGCAATATTTATAAAAGCAAAAGCTAGCAATAAGCTCAATGCCCACAAGAGGAAAATGCATAAATTATGGTGTAAGCAATATAACAAAATACTTTATAGCAATGTTAAATTATGCTGTAGAAATATGCATATAATATAGAAAAATAGCCACAATGTATTAGGGTATTTTTATAAAATGAAAATACCTTTTTTCTTGAAAACATTATTGCTGTAAAATATTTGAACACTACAGAGGAATTAAGACTCTTAACTCTCAGAGTTAATAATTTCTATCAGCTTGCTGAATATTCTTCTAGACCACTTTTTGCATCTATAAACATTTTAATATAAATGAGATAATATATGTTATATTCCATAATCTGCTTTTTTCAATAATATACCATGTATTTATATTTATTTAACTACTTAAACACCTACTTTATCTGCATAGAATTTCATTATTTCCATGTACCATATTGTATTTAATCTCCTACTGATCAACATTCATATTGTTGCTAGCATTTTGCTATTATACAATGCTGTAATAAACATTCTTATATAGATATATCATATATTAGAATTATCAAATAGACTACAAAAGTTATATTTAACCTATTTAAAGAAATAAGAGATTGAAAATATGAGTAAAGAGAGAAAGATTACAAAAATGTTCAGACTTGAAAAAAAATCAAATAGGACTTCAGCAATTTAATTTTAAAACTCAACAGAAAGGTTTAATTGCAGACGAAATTCAACTGGAGGTCAAATCAGTGAACTGGACAGTAAGCCAGAAAAATTATTCAGGATGCAATGCAGAGAAACAGAACAGGAGAGAAGTTCAAGAGACATGGGGGACATATTCCAACACACACTGATTTAGAGTTCTACAAGGAAAGAGAGCAAATGCAGTAGAGGCAATATTTGAAGGGATGATGACTGCGAATTTTCCAGATCTAACAAAAGATACCAAACCAAAGATTCAGGAAATCAAGAGAATTCCAAGCAAAATTAAAAAGAAAAGAAAATCCATCTCCACATGAATCAGAGCAAAGACAATCTTAAAAATAGAAGACATGAATTAGATTCAAAGGAACTGACAGCTAGATTCTCAACGGTCAGTTCAATAACAGCAAAATCCAGAAAACAGTAAAAATAATAATGATGTGCTGAGAGAAAAGAATACCATCCTAGAATTAATAGCATACCCAGCAAAAAATTTTAAGAATGAGGGTGAAATTAAGGCATTTTCAGACAAACATAAACTGAGTTTGCCACCAGGAGATCTTCACTAAAGGAAATTCTAAAGGTTAAGGCAGAAGAAAAATGACCCAAGGTGAAAGGTATGAGCCTTTTGAAGAAAGAACAACTAAGTTTTGCTCTTGTTGCCCAGGTTGGAATGAAATAGTGCAAACTCGGCTCATTGCAATCTCTGCCTCCCAGGTCCAAGCTATTCTCCTGCCTCAGCCTCCTGAGGAGCTGGGATTACAGGAGCATGCCACTACGCCCAGCTAATTTTTTTGTATTTTTAGTAGAGACAAGGTTTCATCATGTTGGCCAGATGCCCGCTTATTTCTTCAAGGTAAATCACTAAAGGCATTCCTGCTAAAGTCAGAAGCAAGAAAAGGATGCTTCTTATCTCCTCTACTATTTAATATTGAATTGAAAGACTTATTCAATACAATTAAACAAGAAAAAGCAACTAGAAGTATCAGAATTGAAAAGAGGTAGAACTATCCCTATTTGTCAGTGACTTGATTAAATATCTAGAAAACCCCAAAGAATCCATTGAAAAACTACTAAAATCAGTAAGAGGGGGAGCAGCAGAAGGAAGAGAAAAAAATACAATAAGAGAATTTAGTAAAGCCACAGCATATAAAATTAAAATAGGAATGCTGGCGAACATCTGTAATTGCTGCACTTCAGGAGACTAAGGCAGGAGGATCACTTGAGCCCAGGAATTCAAGCCAGCCTAGGTAATACACCCAAATCCTATCTCTATGAAAATTTGATAGTTAGCCAAGTATGGTACCATGCACCTATAATCCCAGCTACTCAGGAGGCTGAGGTGGGAGGATTGCTTGAGCCCAGGAGGTCAAGGCTTCAGTAAGCCATGACTTCACAACTAAACTCCAGGCTGGGTGACAGGGTGAGACCCCACTGCAAAAAATAAAACAAAACTACATTAAATTAAAATACAGAAATTGATTATATATATAAACAGTTACTAGTTAGAAGATATAATGGAAAAGAATGTCTCACTTAAAATACCAAAAAATAAAATATTCAGGCATAAACTTGTAAGAAATGTACAAAATGAGCAAACAAATAAGACATGATTAAAAGGCATAAAAGTAGACATCCTACATTCCATATATTCAGATAAGACAATTCAATATCATAAACCTGTCTTCTCTAAGTTAATATATAAATTTAATATTATGCTGGTTTAAAAAATTTTTAAGAACTAGATTATAAAGATATATAGAAAAATAGCCAGGTGCAGTGGTGCATGCCATATTCCCAGCTACTCTAGAGGTTGAGGCAGAAGGATCACTTAAGTCCAGGAGTTTGAGACCAGGGTAGGCAACATCAAGACCTTGTCTCTAAATTAATTAATTAATTAATTTTAAAAAAGAAGAATAAGTAAGCAAGAATAGTAATGAAATGCCTGAAAAAGATCAGTGAAGAGGGCTGGTCCTAACAGATATGAAAATGTATCACAGGTATTCAAATAGGAAAGGAGGAAGTCAAATTGTCTCTATTTGCAGATGACATGATTGTATATCTAGAAGACCCCATGTCTCAGCCCAAAATCTCCTGAAACTGATAACCAACTTCAGCAAAGTCTCAGGATACAAAATCAAAATGCAAAATTCACATACATTCCTATACACCAATAACCGACTTAAAGAGAGCCAAATCAAGGACGAACTTCCATTCACAATTGCCACAAAGAGAATAAAATACCTAGGAATACAACTAACAAGGAACATAAAGGACCTCTTCGAGGAGAACTACAAGCCACTGCTCAACAAAATAAGAGAGGACACAAACAAATGGAGAAACATTCCATGTTCATGGTTAGGAAGAATCAATACCGTGAAAATGGCCATACTGCCCAAAGTGATTTACAGATTCAATGCTACCCCCATCACGCTACCAATGACCTTCTTCACAGAACTGGAAAAAACCACCTCAAACTTCATATGGAACCAAAAGAGAGCCCGCATAGCCAAGTCAATTCTAAGCAAAAAGAACAAAGCGGGAGGCATAACACTACCAGACTTCAAACTATACCACAAGGCTACAGTAATCAAAACAGCATGGTACTGGTACCAAAACAGAAATATAGACCAATGGAACAGAACAGAGGCCTCGGAGGCAATGCAACATATCTACAACCATCTGATCTTTGACAAACCAGACAAAAACAAGCAAGGGGAAAGGATTCCCTGTTTAATAAATGGTGTTGGGAAAACTGGCTAGCCATGTGCAGAAAGCAGAAACTGGACCCCTTCCTGACACCTTATACTAAAATTAACTCCAGATGGATTAAAGACTTAAACATAAGACCTAACACCATAAAAACCCTAGAAGAAAATCTAGGCAAAACCATTCAGGACATAGGCGTAGGCAAGGACTTCATGACTGAAACACCAAAAGCATTGACAACAAAAGCCAAAATAGACAAATGGGACCTAATCAAACTCCACAGCTTCTTCACAGCAAAAGAAACAGTCATTAGAGTGAATCGGCAACCAACAGAATGGGAAAAATTTTTTGCAGTCTACCCATCTGACAAAGGGCTGATATCCAGAATTTACAAAGAACTAAAACAGATTTACAAGAAAAAAACTAGCAAGCCCATTCAAAAGTGGGCAAAGGATATGAATAGATACTTTACAAAAGAAGACATACATGAGGCCAACAAACATATGAAAAAATGCTCATTATCACTAGTCATCAGAGAAATGCAAATCAAAACAACATTGAGATACCATCTCACGCCAGTTAGAATGGTGATCATTAAAAAATCTGGAGACAACAGATGTCGGAGAGGATGTGGAGAAATAGGAACACTTTTACACTGTTGGTGGGAGTGTAAATTAGTTCAACCATTGTGGAAGACAGTGTGGCGATTCCTCAAGGACGTAGAAATAGAAATTCCATTTGACCCAGCAATCCCATTACTGGGTATATATCCAAAGGATTATAAATCGTTCTACTATAAGGACACATGCACACGAATGTTCATTGCAGCATTGTTTACAATAGCAAAGACCTGGAACCAACCCAAATGCCCATCGAAGATAGACTGAACAGGGAAAATGTGGCATATGTACACCATGGAATATTATGCAGCCATCAAAAATGATGAGTTTGTGTCCTTTGTAGGGACACAGATGAACCTGGAAACCATCATTCTCAGCAAACTGACAGAAGAGCAGAAGATCAAACACCGAATGTTCTCACTCATAGGCGGGTATTGAACAATGAGAACACATGGACACAGGGAGGGGAGCACTACACAATGGGGTCAGTTGGGGGGAAATAGGGGAGTGATGGTGGTGGGTGGGGAGCTGGGGAGAAATAGCAAGGGGAGAGATGCCAGATGTAGGTGATGGGGAGGAAGGCAGCAAATCACACTGCCACATGTGTACCTATGCAACAATCTTGTATGTTCTTCACATGTACCCCAAAACCTAAAATGCAATAAAATAAATAAATGGGGAAAAAAAAAAGAAAAAGTATCACAAGTCAAACTATCCCTATTCGCAGATAACATGATCCTATATCTAGAAAACCCCACTGTCTCAGCCCAAAAGCTTCTTGAGCTGATAAACAACTTCAGCAAAGTCTCAGGATACAAAATCAATGTGCAAAAATCACTAGCATTTCTATACATCAACAATAGTCAAGCCAAGAGCCAACAAACTCCCATTTATATATGAACTCCCATTCACAATTGCCACAAAAAGAATAAAATATCTTAGGAATATCTAACTAGGGAGGTGAAAGATCTCTAAAAGGAGAACTACAAACCACTGCTCAAAGAAACCACAGATGACACAAATGGAAAAACATTCCATACTCATAAATAGAATAATCAATAACATTAAAATGGCCATACTGCCAAAAGCAATTTATAGATTCAATGCTATTTCTATCAAACTACCATTGACATTCTTCACAGAACTAGGAAAAACTTTAAAAATTCATATGGAATTAAGAAGTCTGAATAGCAAGGCAATCCTCAGAAAAAAGAACTAAGCTGGAGGCATCATGCTACCCAACTTCAAAGTATAGTACAAGGCTACAATAACCAAAACAGTATGGTACGATACAAGAACAAGACACATACACCAATGGAACAAAACCTAGAAATAAGACTTCACACCAATAAACCATCTGATCTTTGAAGCAGACAAAAATGAGCAATAGAAAAACAATTCCCTATTCAATAAATGGTGCTGGGACAACTGGATAGCAATATGCAGAAAATTGAAATGAAACCCTTTGTTACACCATATACAAAAATTAACTGAAGATGGGATTAAAGGCTTAAATGTAAAACCCAAAACTATAAAAGCTCTGGAAGACAACCTAGGCAATACCATTCTGGGCATAGAAATGTGCAAATATTTCACAATGAAGATGCCAAAAATGATTACAACAGAAGCAAAACTTGATAAATGGGATCTAATTAAACTAAAGAGCTTCTGGAAAGTAAAAGAAACTAAGAAACTATCCATAGAGTAAACAGTCTCATTTGGGTAGACTGTTGCAATGGGAAAAAAAAAAAGAGAGAGAGTAAACGGACAACTTATACAATGGGAGAAAATTTCTGCAGACAATGTATCTGACAAAGGTCTAATATCCAACATCTATGAGAAACTTAAACAAATTTACAGGCAAAACACAACCCCATAAAAAAGTGGGCAAAGGACATGAACAGACACTTTTTAAAAGACATAAATGTGGCCAAGAATCATATGAGAAAAAGCTTAACATCACTGATCATTAGAGAAACACAAATTAAAATCACAATGAGATACCATCTCACACCAGTCAGAATGGCTACTATTAAAAAGTCAAAAAAAAAACAACAGATGCTGGTGAGGTTGTGGAGAGAAAGAACACTTATGCGCTGTTGGTGGGAGTGTTAATTAGTTCAGCCATTGTGGAAGACAGTGTGGAAATTCTTCAAAGATCTAAAGACAGAAGTATCATTTGACCCAGTAATCCCATTACTGAGTATATACCCAAAGGAATATAAATCATTCTATGATAAAGACACATGCATGTGTCTGTTCAATGCAGCACTATTCACAATAGCAAAGCCACAGAATTAACCTAAATGTCCATCAATGATAGACTGGATAAAGAAAACACAGTACATATACACCATGGAATACTATGCAGCCATAAAAAGAATGAGTTCATGTCCTTTGCAGGGACATGGATGGAGCTAGAGGCCATTATCCACAGCAAACTAACACAGGAAGAGAAAATCAAATACTATATGTTCTCCCTTTTAAGTGGGAGCTAAATGATGAGACTACATGGACACATAGAGGGAAACAACATACACTGGGGCCTTATGGACAGTGGAGGGTAGGAAGGGGGAGAGGATCAAGAAAAACAACTAATGGGTACTAGGCTTAATACCTTAATACCTAGCTGATAAAATAATCTGTACAACAAACCTCCATGACACAAGTTTACCTATGTGACAAACCTGTACACGTACCCCTGAACTTAAAAGGAAAAAAAGAAAAAGAAAAAAGACAATGTCTCATAAAGCCTCAATAATTAAAATATTGTGGTAATGACCAGATAACTCCATAGAACAAAATATAAAAAAATAGACTCAAGTTGAACATAGTTTTTTTTCATGTTGGAAATACTATAAGATGGAAGACAAATCGGCCCTGTTCATATTAACCACAAGAGACTGACCTAGGACTGGTAGGTAGAGAAAGCTACAAGACGATGTATTACATTTAGTTCAATAGAAAGAAAAATGTTCTAATACTCAGTGCTCATCAAAAATTAATGGACTCTTTCTGAAAGTAGTTATCTGCCACTTCCGATATTCAAACTTAGGCGTAATGATCAAGTATGGGTGTTATATTAAGGTTCATCATCAGATAAAAGAGAAGATCATCATGGTAGATGAGAGGTAGGACTAGATTGTAACTCTGACTCAGATGGACAGAGCAATGTGTGGAGGCTCACGTCACAAATTTTAGCTCCAGAATGACCGCAAGAACAAAGCAGGAATCCCAAGAAGACCCACAGATCCTCTGAAGGGAGCAGGCTGCTCCTGCAGGACCCAGGAGACACCCCAAATACTCTTGAGTGCCCAAACTACAGAAGTGGGAAAGGGAGACCCTCGCTCCCGAACACACCCCCACTGGGGAAACTGAAGGTCTGCCTCATTTAAGAGGCAGACAAGGGTGAAAGTCTAAAACAAGGGTGAAAAGAAATAAAGAAAACGGAGAAAAACCCAGACAATTTTGTCTTGTGAGGAGAAACTGCAAAAGGAGTGAACGGTTAAGACAGCCAAATGCTACAGAGAAGCCAGGTGAAATACAGGATTGAAGATACCTGGATCTGGCAATAAGAAATCATTGGTGACCTTATAAGAAATATTGGTGACCTCTAAAACCAATTCTAATTGGTTTTAGAATTTTAAACAAATTAATTATGATGGAAAGGAAAGAAAGAAAGAAAGAATTAGGAGAGAGACAAAATCAAGGGACATACTTTTTTTTTTTTCTTTTTTTTTTTTTTTTTTTTT
>NW_016107348.1:544959-563064 GCF_001604975.1 Cebus imitator | reverse complement strand
TTTTTTTTTTTGAGATGAAGTTTTGTTCTTGTCTCCCAGGATGGAGTGCAGTGGTGTGATCTTGCAACCTCTGCCTCCCAGGTTCAAGTGATTCTCCTGCCTCAGCCTCCCAAGTAGCTGGGATCACAGGCATGTGCCACCATATTCAGCAAATTTTGTATTTTTAGTAGAGGCGGAGTTTCTACATGTTAATCAAGCTGGTCTTGAATTCCCAGCCTCAGGTGATCAGCCCACCTTGGCTTCCCAAAGTGCTGGAATTACAGGTGTGAGCCATCACACCTGGGTGGGGTATACTTTTTAGGAAATGACCATGTTTTAGATTGCTTTTATATTCATAAAATGGAACAATTAGAGAGGAAGACATTAAAGATGCAAATGAAAGGACACTGGACATGGGATTAAGTGCTCAAAGGAAGAAATAACCTTGGATGAAAAGACTGAGACTGGAGGGGAGAGAAAAGGGTGAGCACAGAAGCAGATGAACCTGAGCATATGCCTCAGGAAGTGGCAGGGAACTTCTACCTGAAACCCATTCTTTTCTTTATAAAATCACCCACCAAAAAAAAAAAAACGAGGAAAAATGTTGGGTGGAGGATTCTCTTCCTTAGAGGGAAGAAGAGCTGTCAAAGATCTTGATCAGAGCCAAAGTTCTCATATGTTAGGATAAATGAACAAGGACTCAGAACATTGACTGGAAAAAGTTGCAAATCTTATCTACTGAAATACAGGAATAATCTGAATAATGACCAATGCTAATATGTGGCAAATACCTTTTCTTCAAGTAGCTCCTCTATTTCTTCATATGTCAATAATGTAATTTTTCTGCCTTTGATATTGGAAAGGAGGCAAGAGCATGTGTTGATCCATTCATAACATTCTTTCTGAGAAGAGATAAAAGATTACAAGCAGAAAAAACCAGCTCATTCATTCACTCACTCCTAGTGAACAGCTGCTAAATACCATTCCTCTAAATATAACTATATTCAATTAACTTTATATCAGTTCATTTCAAAGATCTGTGCAGAGGTGACTGGCAGTTAACATAGACCTAAATAGTATTATCTCTTATTGACAGGGTTTGGAATCTGGGTTGTAATGGGACAGGGAGTGGTGAAGTGCCATAAAATCAGATACAAAAAGTTTGTTGTATTTACTAATGTCTAAATGGCCTCCTAATAAATTTTATGCAACTGACCAGGGCAACTGTGATTGCATAGTAAAAATAGAAACAGAAAACACCTACCTGGTACTTAATTATATGCCAGACTCTGTTCTAAGCATTACGCATATATTAACTCCTTTGATCCTCAGTGAGACATGAACTATTATTATCCTCCTTTTTTAAGATGAAGAAACTGAGAAATTGAGTAGTTATATGTCTTGCTCAAAGTCATATATATAGTCAAGCATGATGCTTGGATTCTAATCTAGTTGGTCTGTGCTTAATCGCTAAAAAAAGTACTACCTCCACTGCTAATAAAGCGAATGAATAAAGATTTGAGACACTTTGGGAAAAGGTGCTTACCTTTTATCTATTGAGATATGGGAAAGGTCAATAGTGGGCCTTAATCACCTAAGGTAAATAGTTAAACTACATTTACTTTACCAACATCTCCTAACAACTAAGAGCTGGTTTCAATGTTTAAAAGGTACAATATTCCTTATTAGTTAATAAAAGCAGTGAGAACTAGGAAACGTTACCCTCTCTGGGAACAGAGATCTGGTCATTCAGCAAAGAAACAGCAGCACGTGGTGAAATAATTACCCACTGTAGGCTCCTGAAATCACCACAATAGCAGTAATATACCTTATATTTCTTTCGTTATTAGCCCGTGTGTGTGTGTGTGTGTGTGTGTGTGTGTGTGTGTGTGTGTGACAGTGTCTTGCTCTATTGCCTAGGCTGGAGTGCAGGGGCACCATCATAGCTCACTGCAGCCTTGACTCACTGGGCTCAAGGGATCCTCCCACCTCGGCCTCCCAAGTAGCTGAACCACAGGTGTGTACCACCATACCTGGCCAACTTTTTAATTTTTTGTTGCCTAGGCTGGGCTTGTACTCCTAGGCTCAAGTGATTCAGCCTCCTAAAATGCTGGGATTACAGGCGTGAGCCACCGCACTTGGCCCCGATTTCTTTTAAATTGTGCAATTATTATGAAATGTCAGGGCCAAAACTTGTAGAAATCAAATCTAAATCCATATGTTGTAGATAAAGGAACTGAAGCCTGTAGTGGCAAAGTAAGTTTACTACAGCTTTGTTAATGTCATTGATGGTTAAATTCTGGATTCAAAGGGCTAGACTGATATCTTATTGTATATCAGAAAGAAGAGTGGACAAGGCAGATGAAGATGTTGAGTTTTAGTCCTAACTTCACCGAATTAGTTGAGAGTTCTTGAGTAGATGCCTAATAGTCCTTATCTTTTTTTTTTTTTTTTTTAAATGAAGCTGTTTGTTTACTCTAAGTGACCCATATGCAGTGGTGACCTGGTAAATGTTTAACAACCATTTCTGAGGGATTTGGGGGAAGACCTGATTTGTAGCAATTTCTGATGTCCATGGTATAAATACTCTCACCATGGCAATTTCAATGATGTTCACCAATTCGGTATGTTATCACTGAATGTGGAGTTGAGAAGGCTTGCATGTAATTGGTTCTTGTGAGCCAGTGTGAGTTTCTATCACACCACTGCCCCTAAGTATCCTTCCAGATATAAAGCTTGACTAATATATTTTTTAACCTTTTTTTTATTGTACCTAGAACAAAAAAAAATTTTAAACTAGTCTGTAGTTGAATTTGCATGCTATGAAACAGATCCTGGCCATTTATAAATGAGATATTGGAGATACTATCATAAGACTTCTGATGAGGAAAAACATCATTAGGAGTCTTTTAATGAAAGTTGTACAATAAATTTCAGCAAGTTTTCCTTCAAAATTTTCAATGTTACCTTTTTATCAGCTATAGACTGGGATAGCTTGGTTGCTAATTAATACCTATGAATCTTTTCCATGAATATTCTTCTTATTTAATTCTAATAATGACTTCTGGTTTGAAGTAAAAGGACTAAAATTCATGTTTGCAGTGAGGGAGGATTTAAGAAGCAGGCAATAGTCCTAAATCTTAAGCCTACTGTAGCAGGAGAAACAGAAGGCCACAGGAGAGTCTGTTATAGGGTACCAGCAGGAAGACAATGGCTGTAAATGAAGATATTAAGAATCCATGATCCCCAGATCCCCCATAAGGGAGGAAAGCTGGGGCTTCCTTGAGTTTACCTGCTAAAACATCATGAGAGGAAGATTCCTACTACCACTGTCTTAGGTCATAATCCTTTTGGAGGACCAAATCCTGGAACTGACAGTGGTATCTCTGGTGACAAAAAGAACGCCTATTGCAGTCCAAGGTGGATGGCAGGGTCTTGATAGAGTACACAGGGCAAAGATGCAACCCAATAGCATAGAAGTTTTGTTTTGTTTTTTTGACAGAGTCTTGTTCTGGTGCCCAGGCTGGAGTGTAGTGGCACAATCTTGGCTCACTGCAACTTCCGACTCCTGGACTCAAGTGATCCTCTCACCTCAGCCTCCTGAGTAGCTGAGACTACAGGTACGCCAATATGCCTGGCTAATTTTTGTATTTTCAGTAGAGATGGGGTTTCACGATGTTGGCCAGGCTGGTCTTGAACTCCTGACCTCAAGTGATCCACTGGCCTTGGCCTCCCAAAGTTCTGGGATTACAGGTATGAGCCACTGTGCCCCGCCAGCATAGAGGAAGTTAATTGTAGCCAGAAGTCAAGTTTGAAGAGCCCCAGCTGGAGATCCTCATTTCCATTATGGTAGGTGTTTCTTTGGTATATTTCCCTCCCATATGTTCTCAGCACTGTCAGGTGCTGGTCAACAGCCTGCTGAAGCATATCTCAGAGGTCCTACCCAGTAATCTGCCATTTGCTCAGACTGTAACTATTCTTCAGTATATCAGTGACTCTAATTCTAGGTTCTTGGAACAGTGAATATGGTCAACCTAAAGCACTTGAAAAAAAACATCTATCTAGCTGATCTGGCCTGGCTAAGTTTCCAGGCTTTTAGTAGCTGTTCTAGGCTGCAGTCATTCTCTTATACCCTTACTGGAAGCCAGGACTCTGATATTATGCCTCCAAGTCTCACATGAAACCTTATAACCAACAATTCTCATCTCCAAGTGGGGTAGTTGCTATATAATGACACCAGCTTCTTTCTGAATTAGGCACAGAGGCAAGGATCCTGAGAACTGAGTCCTCCTAAAAAAGGGCCCCCTGCTGTATGAGGTCAGACTGGATCAAGCTATGCCATGATCAGGTGGAAGGTAAATAGGATAATTAGCCACTGGACTGCCTTAGTTCTCTTGGGGAATTAGATAATCCCTATCTGTTTCTAAAGAAGCAATATACCTAGGCTGTTATGGAAAGTGGAGTAAGAATTTATACCAGTAGGAGTGATCAAAATCCAAAAGATGGTTACCTAGGAGCTCCTCAATTATTATTATTTTTTTTTTAGATAAAGTTTTGCTTTGTCACCCAAGCTTGAGTGCAGTGGAACAACCTTAGCTCGCCATAACCTCTGCCACCCAGATTCAAGGGGTTCTCCTGCCTCAACCTCCTGAGTAGCTGGAATTACAGGTGCCCACTACCATACTTGGCTAATTTTTGTATATATAGTAAAGGTGCAGTCTCACCATGTTGGCCAGGCTGGTCTTGAACTCCCCACTTCAGGTGATCCGTCCATCTCAGCCTCCCAAAGTGCTGGGATTACAGGCATGAGCCACCACACCTGGCGGAGATCCTCAATTCTGAACCCTGTCCAGAGTCATGCAAATCTCCTTTGCTGGAAAGGAGCCCAAGAAACATGAGCTTGTTGGAAACTCTCACTAATGTCATCCAAACATCAGTCTAGTAGGTCAAATGCTAGAATGTAGCACAAGCCATACAGCACTACCACCGAGCCGCGTTAGACAAGGCTTCTCTGAAAAACCAACTTCTTTTCACCTTGTGGGATGTGGATGAGGCCATAGGAATCCCAAAGTCTGATGTCATAAAGATTCATGTACCACAGAGGTTGTCTAGATCAGGGGAAGATAGTAGCAGTCCAGGATGGTGATGAATTTGAAATAAAAATAACCATGAAGATGGAACTAACCATTTTTTTTAAAGAGTACCTCAGTACGGCCTGCTGAGCCCGCTACCATAAACTCACTTGATATACTCTTGAGAGGTCTCAGGCTTAGAGAGAAGAGGCATATGCTTTTTCTTAGGAGAAAAAGGCTTTTGCATAGGCTCAGTTACAGCCTTACCACAGTCACACCTCTGGTGTGAGAGCAGATTCTCAGCGTCCTCTAATAACATTTCCCCAGTTTATTTGCCTGAACGAGTACGGTTAGTAAGTGAGAGAGAACTTAACAGAGGACCAAAGTAGCACTATTGGAAAGTGAAGGTCCTCAAAGAGATGGTCGGGTATGGGCATCCAGTCAGGGGCTGGGGTGGCATAGGAAATGAATGGCCCACAGCACAAGGCTTTCACAACATGTCCTAATCCGGATGGTCTTATGTAAGTCCCCAAACCCTGAAGTTCCCTCAGGAAGGGCTCCACATGACAGTGTCCTCCATATGGCTATAGCCTTAACTTTTATAGGGAGATACATCTCAAAACATCTGGAAATCCTAATTCCAGATTGCCTTTACGTGAAAACCTGGTCTCACCAAACAGAGCTCTACCTCCTTTTAGGTAAAAGAGGATGAAGTGTGTCATGGAGCTGGCCACTGGGTCTCCACCAGCATCGGTGGCAGGTCCAGCCTGCCAAAATCAGGATCCCCACCACATCCTGGGGTGGACAGCAGGAGGGGCTAGTCACAGCAGACCTGAAAAGACCTGAACACATTTCTAGATGTATAGTGCGGGCTCCAAGCTCCAAGAGACTGCTTGGTTTAGAGGTACACTAGCCTGTTGTGAAGAACCCTTCTGAAGCCTTCCCAGAACCAAAATGAGAACACAGACATTTCATTCAACTCTTAGATGAGAAGTGATATATACCTATAGTAGCACATTTTCAAATAGTAAAATATTATTGCTTCTCTGACATGTATCCTAACTGTGCATCGAATTTTAATTCTTGTAATTTTCTTCCACATGAAATCTGCTATTTTAAATTTGGATTTGGCATTTATATATTAATATATAAGATCAATTTTCTCTATGCTCATCTCGACTTTTTAAAGAACATTATGAGCTGTATGAAATAAACTGGAAAAACTTTCAGTCATTATCTGTGCTCTTACATAGATATTGTTTATATAGCATGGGGATTACCCTACTCCTTAAAAGTCTGAAAAAAACTTGTCTGTGGAATCCAGGCAAAATTTTTAGCATTTCCAAAAATTAGTGCATCCATTTTTTCACTCAATGGGCAATTTTCTCCCTCAAGAATTAATGATACACGGCAAGGCGCGGTGGCTCACACCTGTAATCCCAACACTTTGGGAGGCCAAGATGGGCGGATCACGAGGTCAAGAGATTGAGACCATGCTGGCCAAAATGGTGAAATCCTGTCTCTACTAAAAATACAAAAAACATCTGGGTGTGGCGGTGCACACCTGCAGTCCCATCAACCTGGGAGGCTGAGGCAGGAGAATCGCTTGAAGCCAGGAGGCGGAAGTTGCAGTGAGCCAAGATCATGCCACTGCACTCTAGCCTGGTGACAGAATGAGACTGTCTCAAAGAAAGAAAAAAAAATTAATGATACTTACTATTTTCCTAGAAAAGTCTCTATCTGCTAGAGATTTAAAATTTATTAACAAGATGTTGTACATAAAATTTTTTATAACACAGTTTAAAAACTGTGAGATTTGTCATACAGACATAAAATAGACATATGCAGTTTAAAGAGAGAATTGTTCCCTGTCTGCCAGTCTTCATATTCCATAATATTCATCATATTTATTCCACTATTTATGGACACTTGAATTGTTTTCAGTTTTGGGATACTTCTAGGAATAATCTTGGAATATTCTTATACATGTCTCTTAGTCTAGAGCATTTGTGTAAGAGTTTCTCTAGTATATTGGCAGATAAATAGAACTGTTTGTTGAAAAGTGTGTTGCACCTTATCAGATAATGTCAACTGATTTCCAAAGCGGATGTACAAATGTATATTCTTACCAGCAGCATAGGGAGTATCTGTTGCTCTCCCATTCTTGTTAACACTTGTATTGTGAGACTGCAATTTTTTTTTTGAAATGGAGTCTCACTCTGTTGCCCAGGTTGAAGTGCAATGGTGCAATCTCAGCTCACTGCAACCTCTGTCTGCCTCCTGGGTTCAAGCGATTCTCCTGCCTCAGCCTCCCCAGTAGCTGGGACTGCAGGAGTGCATCACCATGCCCAGCTAATTTTGTATTTTTAGCAGAGAAGAGGTTTCACCATGCTGGCCAGGTTGATCTCCAACTCCTGACCGCAGGTGATCCACCCACCTTAGACTCCCAAAGTGCTGGGATTAAAGGCGTGAGCCACCACGCTCAGCCTAGACTTTGTAATTTTTGCCAATTTGTTATGTGAGTCATGATATTAGTTTTTTACTTCCCCAATCACTTATGAAGTTGAGCAGCTTTTCATAAGTATGTCAGCCATTTGGATTTTCTCCTTTGTGAAGTATACATTCAAGCTTCTTGCTCATTTTTCTATTGGGCTGTACATTTTTATAATATTGATTCCTAGAAGGTCATTTTATATTCTGGATACTGGTCCTTTGTCAGTTATAAGTGTTGCAAATATATTCTCACATTTTGTGAATTGTTTTTGTTTTAATGGTATTTTCTTGATGAAAAGAAGTTCTTATAAATTTAAGGTAATCAAAATTATGAACCTTTTCCTTTTGAGCTGGTGCTTTTTTTTTTTTTTTTTTCAGATATTTTTATTTTGTCACCAGGTGCCAGGCTGGAGTGCAGTGGCGCAATCTCGGCTCACTGCAACCACCACCTCCTGGGTTCAAGCAATTCTCCTGCCTCAGCCTCCCAAGTAGCTGGGACGACATGCGTGCACCACCATGCCCAGGTAATTTTTTTGTATTTTTAATAGAGACAGGGTTTCACCATGTTGGCCAGGATGGTCTTGATCTCTTGACCTCGTGATCCGCCTGCCTCGGCCTCCCAAAGTGCTGGGATTATAGGCGTGAGCCACAGCGCCCAGCCGAAGTTAGTGCTTTTTATCTCTTATTTTAAAAAAAACTTTCCTACCCCAAGATCTTAGATATTTTGTTTTCTAAAAGCTTTATAATTTTGACTTTCACATTTATGTTTCTAGTCCATTTGGAATTGATTTTTGTGTGAAGTAAAAGTCTGATTTCATCTCTCCTACATACATAACCAATATTCCTAGTATTTTTAATTGGAAAGTTCATTGTTTCCTCATTAATTCCTTATGCCATACTTATATAAAAGGCCATAAAGTTTTGGTTCTGTTTTTCTATTCCATTGACACAGTTGTCCACCTTTGAACTAACACCACACTGTTTCACTTTAGCTTTACAAGAAGTTTACAATATGGGAGGATGAGTCCTGTCACCTTATTTTCAAGAGTGCATTAGCTATTCTTGGTTCTCTGAATATTCAAAACAGCTTTTACAGTGTGTCAAGTTAAAAAAAAAAAAAAACTGTTGAAGACTTGATTGTGACCCCTAGATTAGTGTTGTTCAATAAAACTTTCCTCAGTGATACAAATTTCTATATTTACATGGTGCAGTATAATCCCTGATAGCGACATGTACTATTAAGCACTTAAAATACAGCTAATATGACTGAAGAGATAAATTTTTAAAATTAAATTAATTCGGCTGGGCGTGGTGGCTCATGCCTATAACTGCAGCACATGGAGAGGCTGAGGCGGGTGGATCACTTGAGGCCAGGAGCTCAAGGCCATCCTGGCCAACATGGCAAAACCCTGTCCCTACTAAAAATACAAAAATTAGCTAGGCATGGTGGACAGTGCCTTTAATCCCAGCTATTCAAGAGGCTGGGGCACTAGAATTGCTTGAACCCATGAGGAGGAGGTTGCAGTGAACCAACATCATACCACTGCACTCCAGCCTGGGTGACAGAGCAAGACTCAGTCTCAAAAAATAAAAATAAATAAATTCAACTGTAAATAGGAGTATGTGGCTAGTGGCTACTGTATTGGACGGACCACTACACAGCATTCTGAGGAGAACTGACATCTTTACAATATAGAGTCTTCCAGTCCATGAATATAGTGTATCTTCCATTAGTTCTTTTAATGTCTCTCAAAGTTTGAAGTATACTTCAGAAAGGAAGTGATCAACTTTTATTAGATTTATTCCTAAGTACTTTATATTTTGAAATTATTATAAATATTACCTTTTTCTTATTTCATTTTAGAACTACTAATGCTGGCAGGCATATATATACATTGCCCTACACACACACATATATTTTATATACATGCCATTAATTCTTTATGAATTGGGTTGTATCCAGTGTACCTACAGATACATTATAGAAGTTATACTACTAACTTGCATTCCTGGAATAAAGTTAACATGTTCATAATGTGTTACCCCTCTCATTTACTGCTGGATTTGGTTTGTCCATATTTTGTTTAGGACTTTTGTATTTCACATGAGACTGGTCTATAATATCCCTTTCTTGCACAATCCCTTTTGGGGATTTGTATAAAAAGTATTCCTTCTTCTTTACACCCTGAAAGAGTCTGTATAAGAATAGAATTATTTCTTAAATGTTTGATAGGGCTTGATGTTGAAGCTGTCTATATCTAGAGCATTCTTTTCGGGAAAGTTTTTTTTAATAATTCCTTAACTGGTTATAGGACTACTTGGGTTTTTAATTTATTATTAAGTCTTCTGGGTTCTATTTAATTGTCCATTTCATCTAAATTTTCAAATTTTTGTGATAACATGCTTCTTAATCTCTTCCTACTATCTTTTTAATATCTGAATCATCTGAGGTACTCATTCCTGATACAATTTTTTTTGCATCTTTTTTTCCTCATTAATCTTGCAAAAAGCTTCCCAATTTTACTCAAAATTTTAGCAGACCAATTTTGGGCTCTCTTGACCATCTCCTTTTTAGTCAGGCTTTTAAAAACACATGATACACCACCCATTTAAAGTATATAATTCAATGGTTTTTAGTTATTCACAAAGTTGTGCAACCATCACTGCAATCTAATCCTAGAATATTTTCATCAGCTCCAAAGAAAGCCTGCACCTGTTAGCAGTTGTTCATTTCCCATTCCTGCCACTCCTTTACCAGCTCCAGGCAGCCACCAATCTATCTGAGTCTACAGATTTGCCTACTCTGGGCATTTTATGTGAATAAAAAAAATACAATATGTGGTCTTTTGAAACATTTTATGTGAATAAAAGAATATGTGGTCTTTTGAAACATCACAATATGTTACTGACTCATTTCACTTAGCATGTTTTCAAGCTTCTTCCATGTTGTTGCATGTATCGGTGCTTCTGTTTTACTGCTAAATAGTGTTCTATTATATAAATATACCACAGTTTGTTTATCTAGGCAGCAATTGATGGGACATTGAGATTGCTTCCAGTTTTGGTCTATTCTTGTTTGCTGTTGTGAATAGCACAGCAATGAACACGTGAGTGTATGTGTCTTTTTAGTAGAATGATTTATTTTATTTTGGTGTGTACACAGAAATGGGATTGCTGGGTTGAACCATAGCTCTGTTTTAAGTTCTCTGAGAAATCTTCAGACTAATTTACATTCCCATCAACAGTGAATAACAGTGTTCCTTTTTCTCCACATCTCCTCATTAGCATTTGTTGTTTGACTTTTTAATAATAGCTATTTTGACTGGTATAAGATGGTATCTCATTGTGGTTTTGATTTGTATTTCTCTGATGATTAGTAAGATGCTGAGAATTTTTTCATATGTTTGTTGGCCACTGTGTATCTTCTTTTCTTCTTTTAAGAAATATCTGTTCATGTCCTTTGCCCATTTTTAAGTGGGTTATTTGGTTTTTGCTTGTTGGTATGTTTGAGTTCTATAGATTCTAGATATTAGGCCTTTGTCAGAAACATAGTTTGCAAATATCTTCCCCCATTTTGGAGGTTTTCTATTTTTCCAGTGATAGTTTTCTTTCTGTGCAGATGTTCTTTAATTAGGACCCAGTTGTCTATTTCTGTTTTTGCTGCTACTGCTTTTGGGGTCTTAGCCAAAAATTATTTGCCAAGGTCAATGTCAAGAAGAGTATTTTCTAGTCTTGTCTTCCAGAATTGTTGTAGTTTCATGTCTTACATTAAAATTTTTAATCCAGTTATCCCAGCACCATTTAATGAATAGGGAGTCTTCTCCCCCTTGCTAGTTTTTGTCAGCATTGTTGAAGATCAGATGGTTGGTAGGTGTGAGGCTATATTTCTGAGTTTTCTATTATGTTCCATTGGTCTATGTGTCTGTTTTTGTACCAGTACCATGCTGTTTTGGTTACTGTCACTTTACTATATAGTTTGAAGTAGGGTAGCATGATATCTCCAGCTTTGTTCCTTTTGCTCAGGACTGTTTTGGCTATTTGGGCTCTCTTTCAGTTCCATATGAATTTTATAATATTTTTTTCAAATTTTGTGAAGAATGATGTTGATAGTTTGATAGGAATAGGACTGAATTTGAAAACTGCTTTGGTCAGTAGAGTCATTTTTATGACGTTGATTCTTCTTATTCATGAGCATGAAATGTTTTTCCATTTATTTGTGTCATCTCTGATTTACTTCAGCAGTATTTTGTTGTTCTCCTTGCAGAGACCTTTTACCTCCTTGGCTAGATGTATTCCTATGCATTTGATTTTCTTGTGGTGATTATAAGTGAAATTGTGTTCTTGATTTCACTCTCAGCCTGGACATTGTTGGTGTACAGAAATGCTATTGATTTCTGGATATTGACTTTGTATCCTGAACTTTACTAAAGTTGTTTATCAATTCTGTTTGGCAGAGTCCTTAAGATTTTTTAGGTATAGAATCCTATCATCAGCAAAGAGAGAGAATTTGACTCCTTATTTTCCTATTTGGAGGCCTTTTATTTCTTTCTCTTGTCTAACTGCTCTGGCTAGGACTTCTAGCACTATGTTGAATAGGAATATAAGACTGAACATCTTTGTCTTGTTCCAGTTCTCAAGGGGAATGGTTCAAGCTTTTGCCCATTCGGTACAATGTCAGCTATGGGTTTGTCATAGATGGCTCTTACTATTTTCAGGTATATTCCTTTAATGTCTAGTCTGTTGAGGATTTTTATCATGAAAGGATATTGGATTTTATCGAAAGCTTTTTCTGTGTCTATTGAGATCCAGTGTTAAGAGAAGCATTTCATAACGATAAAGAGTCAGTTCACTTTAAATGTATTTGTACCTAATAACATAGCTTCAAAATACAAAATATATGAAACACTTAGGGATAAATCTGACAAATAATATGTAAGATCTGTATGCTGAAAACTAGAAAACTATATTTGCACCTAACAACATAGCTTCAAAATGCATGAAGCAAAAACTGATAGAACTCCAAGAAAAATAGACAAACCATAATTATAGTCAAGGTTTCAATATTCCTCTCTGAATAATTGATGGGTCAAGTAGACAAAAAATCAACAAGGATATAGGACACTTAAATAAGACTATCAACCAATTTGACCTAATTGACGCTTATAGAATACTCCATCAATAACAGAATAAATATTCTTCTCAATTGTACATGGAACAGTTACCAAGACAGCTCAGGTTCTGCATTCTCAAACAAGTCTCAATACATTGGAAAGGATCTAAATGGTACAAAGTATGTTCTCTGACCACAATGAAATCATGTTACAAATCAGTAGCAGAAGAGCTCTGGAAAATACTCAAACATTTGGGAACCAAATATACTTCTAAATAACCCATGGATGAAAGAATAATGCAAATGGATATTAAAATGTATTTTGAATTGAATTAAAATAAAAACACAACATATCAAAATCTGTGAGATGTAGTTAAAGCAGAAAGTTTGTAGTACTAAATGCCTACGGGGGGGGCCAGGAGAGGAGGAGGTAAAAAGGTCTCAAATCAATAATCTCAGCTAAACTTTAAGAAACTAGAAAATGAAGAGCAAATTAAACCCAGAGTAAGTAAGAAAATATAAACAATAAAGACTAGACTGGAAATTAAGGACATAGAAAACAGAAAAATAGTAGAGAAAAATCAATGAAAGGAAAATCTGGTTCTTTGAGATCAAGAAAATTGGTCAATCTTTGTATAGACTCATGAAGACAAAAAGAGAGAAGATTTAAAATTCCCATAATGGAATGAGAGAAGAGACATCCTACAATTATTAAAAGGATAATAAGGGAATATTGTGAGCAACTGCATGTCAATAAATTAGACAACTTAGATGAAATTACAAATTCATTACAAGTCCAAAGCTCACTCATGAAAAGGAAATAATAACTCCATAAATGATAAATTTCTTTAAACTTGTTAAAGAAATTATATAGCTCTATATTTGTTAGTTAAAAACTTTCCCACAATGCCCAGATGTTTCACTGGTGAATTCTACAAAACATTTATGGAAGAAATAATAAACAATTCTACACATATTATTTCTAAAAACAGCAGAGTAAGAAACATTTCTTAGCTCATTTTAAAAGGCCAGCATTACCCTGATATCAAAACCAAACAAAGATACTATAAAACAAAACTATATAATCAATATCCCTTATGAATATCATTGCAAACATTCTAAACAATCAATCAATTGAATTTGCAACATATAAGAAGGACAATTCATCATGATCAAGTGGAGTTTATCCCAGGAATGAGGGGGCGGGGGGAGGAAGAGGTTTAACATTCAATTTAAAAATCAATAAATGTAATTTACCATATTAACACACTAAAAAAGACAACTCATATGAGCATCTCAATAGATGCAGCAAAAGATTTGATAAAATCCAACATCCATTACTGACTTAAAAAAAAAGAATTTTCAGCAAATATAAAATAAAGAAGAATTTCCTCAATCTGATAAAGGATAGCTATAAAAAACCTATAGCTAGCATTATACTTAAAGATGACTGAATTAATACTTTTTCCCTAAGATGGACCAAGGTGAGGATATCTGCTCTCATTACTTTTACCACCTAGTATTATGGAGTCTTGTTAGGACGATAAAGCAAAGCAAAGAAAAAATACATAGATTGCAAAGGAAGAAATAAAACTATCCCTATCTGCAGATAACATGAATGCATGACTGTATATTAAAAATCCCAAAGAATCTAAAAAAGCAAAACAAAACAAAAAACCTCTTAAAAGGAGTAAGTGAATTCAGCAGGTTCAGAGGATATGAGATCAATGTATTAAAAACTTACTATAATCCTATGTATTAGCAATGAATAATCAGAAATGATAATTATAAAATAATACCATTCATAGTAGCACCAAAACATGAACTACTTACAGATAAATCTGACAAATGATACGTTAGATCTATACACTGAAAACTATAAAACTTCGCTTAAAGAAATAGGCCAGAGGCCGTGGTTCACGCCTGTAATTCCAGCACTGTGGGAGGCCAAGGTGGGCAGATCACATGAGGCTGGGAGTTCGAGACCAGCCTGACCAACATGGAGAAACCCTGTCTCTACTAAAATACAAAATTAGCCAGGCATGGTGGCACATGGCTGTAATCGAAGCTACTCGGAAGGCTGAGGCAGGAGAATTGCTTGAACCTGTGAGGCAGAGGTAGCAGTGAGCTGAGATTGTGCCATTGTACTTCAGCCTGGGCAACAAGAGCAAAACTCCGTCTCAAAAAAAAAAAAAAAGAAAAGAAAAAAGACAAATAAATGAAGAGATATACCATGTTCACAGATCAAAGGCTCCATATTGCTAAGATGTTAATTCTCCACAAACTAATCAATAGATAAAATATAATATCAATTAAAATCCCAGCAGGCTTTCTTGGAGAAATTGATAGGCCAATTATAAAATTCATATGGAAAGCAAATGATGTAGAATAGCTTAATACTGGGGGGGAAAAACAAATTTGGAGGATTTATATCACCTGATTTTAAAACCTATTGCAAAACAATAGTAAAGAAGGAAGGTTAGAGACGGTGACAATGTTGACAAATAGATCAACAGAACATAACGGAATAATACCCAGACATATATGGTCAATAGGTTTTCAATCAAGATACAAAGGCATCTCAATAGACAAAGGACAGCCTTTTCAGCAAATGGTACTAAAACAATTGGATATCCAAATGCCAAAAAATGAACTTCAATCCATACCCAGCTCCATATTTTAAAAAGATTAACTCAAAATGGGTCATAGACTTGAATGTAATGCCTAAGACTCTAAAACTTCTAGAAGAAAACATAGGAGAAAATCTTTATAATGATGTTACACAAAAATTTCCTTAAATATTTAGAATACCAAAAGCAAGGTCCATAAAAAAAAAAAATCAGAGATTGAACTTAATCAAAATTAAGAATTTCCCTCTTTGAAAGACACTATAATTGGGCATGATGGTTCATGCCTGTAATCCTAGCTGCTCTGGAGGCTGAGGTGGGAAGATCACTTGAGCCCAGGGGTTCAAGTCCAGCCTGGGCAACATAGCAAAACACTGTCTCAAAAAAAGACACTATTAGGAGAAGAAAAGACATATCACAGACCAAGAGATGATATTTTAAAATCATGTATCTGATAAAAGACTTGGTATCCAGAATAAACAGCTGACTAAACTCAATAATCAGGAAACAAATCAATAATAAATGGGTCAAAGATTTGAACAGACATTACACCATAAAAAATACATGGATTACAAATATGCACATGAAAAGAAGTTTGACATCATTGGTCATTAAGAAAATGCAAATTAAAACCACAATGACATCCCAATCCTCACTTATTAGAATGTATAATTTTAAAAGAGTGACCATATTGGCTGGACAAAGTGGCTCATGCCTGTAATCCCAGCACTTGGGGAGTAAGAGGTGGGTGGATCACTTGAGGCAGGAGTTCAAGACCAGCCTGGCCAACATGGTAAAACCCGTCTCTACTAAATTGTCAAAAATTAGCTGGGGGTGGTGGTGTGGGCTCGTAGTCCTAGCTATTCAGGAGGCTAAGGCAGGACAGTCACTTGAACCTAGGAGGCAGAGGTTGCAGTGAGCTAAGAGCACATCACTGCACTCTAGCCTGGGCAACAGAGCAAAACTCCATCTCAAAAAAAAAAAAACTGACTGGCTTTATCGAGTGTCAGTAAGAATGTAAGGCAACTGGAACTCTCAGACACTGCTAGCAAGAGCGTAAAAATGGTTTAACCACCTTTTAAGAAATTGATATATCATATTTGTATATATTCTGGAGTACATGTGATATCTTGATGCATGTGTACAAGGTGTAAAGATCAAAGAGGGGAATAGGGGTATCCATCACCACAAACATTTATCTTTTCTTTGTGTTGGAGATAGCCAATTCTTCTCTTCTAGCTATTTTGAAATATACAATGAATTACTGTTAAGTATAATATCCCTAATGTACTATTGAATACTAGAGCTTATTCCTTCTACCTAACTGTACTTTTGTACCCATTAGCCACTTTGGAAGACAGTTAAACCATTTGTTTAGAAGCTAAACACACACATTCCATGTGACTCAGCCATTCCATTCCCAGATATCAATCCAAGAGGAATGAAAGTATATGTCTATTCATATACATGAATATGCACTGAAGTTATCTAGTAATAATTTAAAACTGGAAACAATTCAAATGCATATCAACAGAGACTAGGTAATAAAATTGTGTCTATCCATACAATGAAATACTACTCAGCCCTAAAAATCATAAGCGGTTGATAAAAGCAACAATATGCATGAATCTCTAAGTAATCATGCTTAGTGAAAGAAGTCAGACAAAAGTACATTCTTTCTAATTCCATTTTTATAAATTCTAGAAAATAAAAAATAATCTTTGGTGTTAGAAAGTAGATCAAATATTGCCTGGTGACCAGATGAGGATGGAAGTATAAATTAACAAGGAGTGCAAGGAAATTCTGAATGTGTTTGACATGTTTCCTCTTTTTATTTTTTATTAATCATTTTTATGAGTGTATGCATATTTTACAACTTACAAGATTGTACTCTTTAAATATGTGAGTTTCTTGTAGATCAATTGAACCTCAAAAATCTGATAAAAACAAACAAAACAAAACTAAGGGGAAGACAGTTATTACCTTCAACTTATTCAGCTCATAAATGTCTTCAGTAGAATTTTTGTGTGAGTTAGTGGATCTACGCAGAGCCATTGCTGACACCATCCCTTTGCAACAACTGCAAAAAGAGAGAAAAAAAAAGAGCACATACACACTCAGCATAACCTATTTATTGTTGTTTCTTCTTCTAAGTGTTTAAAATTTAAAATACCCAGACACAGTGGAAGTTCACCATAATAATTCAGCCACCGACTCACCAAGGAGAATAATTTGTCTCCTTCTCAATTTCTTACCCTTGTCCTCCCCTTCCATCCCTTTCATTCTTGACCATTCGTAATATTGAATTGAAATGAAGGGAAAATTTGCTTAGATTGTAAAAGCTGTCTCCTGAATTGAAAGTAATCATAGCATCAAGCTTGCATCTTAGTTAATAGATTACAATTTTCCAGGCTTCATCTTTATTCAATGAAAATCTTCTGGCTTTTCAGATAGAAGGGTTTATGGGGTTCTTTTCCTATTTTGTAAAAATATATTTTGGTTGGTATTTAGAGAAGCACGTAAAAGTATACATTCAGGACAGGGTGTGGTGGCTCACACCTGTAATCCCAGCACTTTGGGAGGCCCAGGTAGGCAGATCACTCGAGATCAGGAGTTCGAGACATGGCGAAACTCCATCTCAAAATGGTGAAACTCCTACTAAAAATACAAAAATTACCCAGGCATGGTGGTGCACGCTGGTAAATCCCAGCTACTCAGGAGGCTGAGGCACGAGAATCTCTTGAGCCTGGGAGGCAGAGGTTGCAGTAAGCCGAGATCACACCACTGCATTCCAGCCTGGGTAACAGAGGAAAACTCTGCCTAA
>NW_016107348.1:536995-544029 GCF_001604975.1 Cebus imitator | reverse complement strand
CTCCTGGGTTCAGGCAATTCTCCTGCCTCAGCCTCCTGAGTAGCTGGGATTACAGGCACGCACCACCATGCCCAGCTAATTTTTTGTATTTTTAGTAGAGACGGGGTTTCACCATGCTGACCAGGATGGTCTCGATCTCTTGACCTCGTGATCCACCCGCCTCGGCCTCCCAAAGTGCTGGGATTACAGGCGTGAGCCACCGCGCCCGGCCCAACATTATAATTCTTAATGAAATCACATCATCAGCTGGCGCGACCCTATTTTCTTTTGATCACTATACAACATTAAACTACTCTCTTCTTTTTATTAATATTTACGTAAATTTTTTTTGAGACAGGGTCTCACTTGGTTGCCCAGGCTAGAGTGCAGAGGCATAATCACAGCTCACTGCAACCTTGACCTCCCCAGGCTCAGGTGATCCTCCCACCTTAACCTCCTGAGTAGCTGGGACTACAGGCACATGACACCATGCCTGGCTAATTTTTGTATTTTTTGTAAAGATGAGATTTTACCATGTTGCCCAGGCCAATCTTGAACTGCTGGGAAGAAATGTGCCCACCTTAGCTTCCCAAAGGGCTAAGATTACAGTCATGAACCACACGCCCAGCCACTAATCTCTTCCTTACCCTGGCCATGGATAATAACTTGTTAAAGCTACAGGTCTCAAATCGTACATCAAGGCATCCCAGGGCTCCACAGCAAAACTCACAAGGGTGCCACAGGATTTAAAATTGAGGGAAAGAACTGATATGTAACATCTGCCAGACACAGCATGAACTGAACATAGTTCACAGTTTTCGGTAGACGTACTGTATTAATTTTGGTGGCATCATTCTTTTTTGATACTGGTTCGATCAGGGTTGTGATAAAAAAAAACAAGTACTGTGTGAAAATTAACATGGAACAGGAAATGAAGAGGGTAATGTCCAATCTGATTCCAAGGTCAGAGAAGCTGTACAATGCTAACGAGTACACACCTTACATTGGTAAGTGACACTGATTAAATGAGAATAAAATATTTTTTTTCTTTCAATGTATGTGCAGTACTTTTCCAAATAGTTACTAAATTGTTAGGACATGAAATATTTAGTAAGCAGTTTGAATCTACCTACTAATAAACTTAACCGTATTTCTTTTGGCTTAGGAGTATGAAAATATTGGAACGCAAAGGGCACTGTGAATACAGAAAGTTTGAGAACCTCTGCATTATAGTGTTTGCTGAGGCTGGGTCCCAGAAATAAAATGCAGAAAACCTATATGCAAAATTCAGACACACCATACTTGTCAAATACCCTTACTCCCTGTCTCTGTTTGGTTAGTTCTGGAGTATTTCTCCAGGCTTAAACATGATCTACTCTGAGAAGACTTTCCAGTTTCCACTGGCTCTAATTTGCTCCCTTTCCCCTGTTTCTACAGTACTTTTTACTTATCTCTATTATAATCATTTGCACATCTATCTCCCCAATTAAACTATCTTTAAGACATGAGCCATCAACTTATCCCTGCATATCACACACAGTACTTAGCAGGGAGTAAGTGCTTAATAAATGTTTCTTGAATGAATGGATAAAAATAAAATGTTGTACCCTATCCAATACTAAAACCCAAGCTTCCTGCTTCCTGATTGCAACGGAAACGTTGTTAATGACCTAAAGCAATGTTGATTAATTTGACACCTGAATTTATGTACTAGGAAAAGGGGCAATCTTCTGTTGGTGAGAATATAAATTAGTTCAGCCACTGTGAAAAGCAATTTGTCAATTTCTCAAAGAACTTAAAACTACCATTCTACCCAGAAATCCCATTATTGGCTACATACACAAAGGAATATAGCTCATTCTACCATATAGACACACGCACTCATATGTTCATCACAGCATTATTCACAGTAGCATCTATTAGGATGATCATATAGTTTTGGTTTTTAGTTCTATTTATGTGGTGAATTATATTTATTGATTTGCATATGGTAAACCAACCTTGCATCCAAGGGATACAGTCTATTTGGTTGTGGTGGATTCGTTTTTTTATGTGCTGCTGGATTTCGTTTGCTAGTATTTTGTTGAGTAGTTTTGCATCTATGCTCAACAAAAATATAGGTCTGAAATTTTATTTTTTCATTGTGTCTCTGCCAGGTTTTGGTATTAGAATGAGGTTAGTCTCACAATTTGAGTTTGGGAAGAGTCCCCCCTCCTCAAATTTTTAGAATAGCTTCAGTAGGAATGGTAACCAGCTCTTGCTTCTATGTCTGGTAGAATTTGGCTGTGAATCCATCTGGTCCTTGTCTTTTTCTGGTTGGCAGACTTTTTATTACTGATTTAATTTTGGAGCTCATTACTGGTATAGTCAGGGATTCAATCTCTTCCTGGTTCAATATTGGATGTTGTAGATGTCTAGGAATTTATCCATTTCTTCTAGGTGTTCTAGAGGTATTCATAATAGTCTCTAAGAATTTTTTGTATTTCTGTGAAGTCAGTGGTAATGTCCCCTTTGTCATTTCTGATCATGTTTATTTGGATCTTCTCTCTTTTTTCTTTATAGTCTAAGTAGTGACTGTCTTATTCTTTCAAAAAACTAGCTCTTAGATTGATCTCTTGTATGGTTTTTCACATCTCAATTTCCTTCAGTTCCGCTCTGATTTTGGTTATTTCTTGTCTTCTGCTAGCTTTGGGGTTGGTTTGCTTTTGTTCCTATAGTTCCTCTATTTGTGATGTTAGGTTGTTAATTTGAGGTCTTTCAAACTTTTTGATGTGGGCATTTAGTGCTATAAACTTCCTTCTTATCACTGCTTTGGCTGTGGCCCAGAGATTCTGGTATATAGTATCTCTTTTCTCATTAGTTTCAAATAACTTCTTGATTTCTGCCTTAATTTCATTATTTACCCCAAACTCATTCAGAAGCAGGTTGCTTAACTTCCATGTAATAGTATGGTTTTGAGCAATTTTCTTAGCACTGATTTCCATTTTTATTGCACTGTGGTCCAAGTGTGGCTGGTATGATTTTGGTTTTTTTTAAATTGCTGAGGGTCGTTTTATGCTAAATTTTGCAGTTGATTTTAGAGTATGTGCCATGTGCAGATGAGAAGAATGTATATTCTGTTGTTTTGGGGTGGGAAGTTCTACAGATGTCTATTAGGTCAATTTGGTCAAGTGTTGAGTTCAGGTCCTGAATATCTTTGCTAGTTTTCTGCCTTGATGATCTGTCCAACATTGTCAGTGGGGTGTTAAAAGTCACCCTCTGTTATTATGTGGTTATGTAAGTCTCTCTGCAGGTCTCTAGGAACTTACTTTAAGAAATTGGAGGGTTCCTATGTTGGGTGTGTATATATTTAGGATAGTTAGGTCTTCTTGTTGAACTGAGCCCTTTACCATTATGTAATGTCCTTGTCTTTTTTTAATCTTTGTTGGATTACAGTTTATTTTGTCTGAAATTAGAATAACAACTCTTTCTTTTTTCAGTTTTCCATTCACTTGGTTGAATTTTCTCCATCCTTTTACTTGGAGATTTTGGGTGTCACCACATGTGAGATGGGTCTCTTGAAGATAGAAAACTGTTAGGTTTTGGTTCTTTATCCAACTTGCCACTCTGTGCCTTATACTGGGGCATTTAGCCCATTTACATTCAAAGTTAGTATTGATATGTGTGGATTTGACCCTGTCATCATGTTGTTAGCCGGCTACTATGCAGATTGGTTTGTATGGTTGCTTTATAGTAGTCTAAATACCTAAGTGTATATTTGTTGTGGCTGATAGTGGTCTTTCTTTTCCATATTTAGCACTCTCTTCAGGACCTCTTATGAGATACATACATCTGGTGGCAACAAATTCCCTTAGCTTTTGCTTGTCTGAAAAGGATCTTATTTCTCCTTTGCTTATGAAGCTCAGTTTGGCTAGAGGTGAAATTCTTGTTTGGAATTTCTTTTCTAAGAATGCTGAATACAAGCCCACAATTTCTTCTGGCTTGTAGGGTTTCTGTTGACATGTCTGCTGTTAACCTTACGGAGTTCACTTTGTAGGTGACCTGTCCCTTCTCTCTACCTGCCTTTAACATTTTTTCTTTCATTTCAACCTTGGAGAATCCGATGACTATATGTCTTGTGGATAGTCTTCTTGTGTAGTATTTTTCAGGGGCTCTGCATTTCCTGAATTTGAATGTTGGCCCCTTTAGTGAGGTAGAAAAAATTTTCATCGACAATATCCTGAAATATGTTTTCCAAATTGCTTGGTTTCTCTCTTTCAGGGATGCCAATGAGTTGTAGATTTTTCTTTTTTTTTATTGCATTTTAGGTTTTGGGGTACATGTGAAGAACATGCAAGATTGTTGCATAGGTACACACGTGGCAGTGTGATTTGCTGCCTTCCTCCCCATCACCTATATCTGGCATTTCTCCCCATGCTCTCTCTCCCCAACTCCCCACCCCCTGTGTCCCTCCCCTATTTCCCCCCAACAGACCCCAGTGTGTAGTGCTCCCCTCCCTGTGTCCATGTGTTCTCATTGTTCAACACCCACCTATGAGAACATGCAGTGTTTGATTTTCTGTTCTTGTGTCAGTTTGCTGAGAATGGTGGTTTCCAGGTTCATCCGTGTCCCTACAAAGGACACAAACTCATCGTTTTTGATGGATGCATAATATTCCATGGTGTATATGTGCCACATTTTCCCTGTCCAGTCTATCATCGATGGGCATTTGGGTTGGTTCCATTTCTTTGCTATTGTAAACTGTGCTGCAATGAACATTTGTGTGCATGTGTCCTTATAGAACAATTTATATTCCTCTGAATATATACCCAGTAATGGGATTGCTGGGTCAAATGGAATTTCTATTTCTAGGTCCTTAAGGAATCGCCACACTGTCTTCCACAATGGTTGAACTAATTTACACTCCCACCAACAGTGTAAAAGTGTTCCTATTTCTCCACATCCTCTCCAGCATCTGCTGTCTCCAGGTTTTTTAATGATCGCCATTTTAACTGGCGTGAGATGGTATCTCAGTGTAGTTTTGATTTGCATTTCTCTGATGACCAGTGATGATGAGCATTTTTCATATGTTTGTTGGCCTCATGTATGTCTTCTTTTGTAAAGTGTCTATTCATATCCTTTGCCCACTTTTGAATGTGCTTATTTGTTTTTTTCTTGTAAATCTGTTTTAGCTCTTTGTAAATTCTGGATATCAGCCCCTGGTCAGATGGGTAGGCTGCAAAAATTTTTTCCTATTCTGTTGGTTAGATTTGATCTCTTTACATAATTCCATATTTCTCAGATGTTTTGTTCCTTCATCTTTATTGTTTTTTCTTTACTTCCGACAGCCAGTCTTCAAACTCTGATATTTTTTCCCCCAGCTTTGTTGATTCTGCTAATACTTGTAATTGCACTATGAAATTCTTGTAGCATGTTTTCATTTACATCAGATTAGCTTGGTTCTTTCTTAAACGGCCATTTCATCTATCAACTCCTGTATCATTTTATTGGAATCCTTAGATTCCTTGCATTGGGTTTTAACTTTCTCCTGTATGTTGATGATCTTTGTTCTTATACATATCCTGAATTCTGTTTCTGTCATTTCCGTCTGGTTAAGAAACACTGCTGGTGAACGGTGTGGCTGTTTGGAGGTAAGAAGACACTCTGGCTTCTTGAGTTGCTAGAGTTCTTGTGCTGGCTCTTTCTAATCTTTGTGAGCCGATGTTCCTTCAGTCTTTGAAGTTGCTGTCCTTTGAATGCATTTTCTTTTTTCTTTTCTCCTCTTTGACATCCTTGGAGGTTTGATTATGATACAAGGTGGGTTCAGTCAACTTGCTTCATTTCTGGAAGATTTTAGGGGGCCAATGCTCAGCTTAGGTCTCCTGGACTGCATACACTAACTCTGGAGTCTGGTATCAGGTCCCCAGATTTGTTATCTGGCCCCTCAAGGTTAGGAATCTGCGGTATTAGAAGAGCAAAGGTGTTTCCTGATCACTGGTCTTAACACTCCAATAGGTGATGCCAGCCAAAGCAATTCATTGGGTGGTGACAGCAGGATTCGTGGTTGTTTGCACATGCCAGGAGCAGCAGCAGTGCAGCAGCGTACATGCTCATCAGCTGTGGTGGGGCACTAATGAGGGCAGGGGTGTGGACATTTGTAGTAGTGGCAGTGGCAGCATGTTGCAGGGAGTAGCCTGCCAATGTTCCTTTGCATGTTCGTGCCGGTGGTAGCATCAGCGTTGTGGCAGCAGCATGGGGGCAGAGTGCTGGCAAGTGCAGGACTGGTAACCTCTGTGCACATATGCACACAGGCAGCAGTGGCCACACAAGGTGGGAGGCAGGTCCACTGGCATCCATGTGTAGTTTCAGGCCAGCAACAGTGTTGGCACAGTGGCAGGGCACTGGCAGGCACAAGGTTAGCAGTCTCTGTACCCATGAACACTCCATTGGTAATGGCAGTGCAGGGCTTGCATACCTTTGCATTGGCTGTGAGGTGGGGAGTATGATGCATTCACACTGGCTGCGATGACACGGTAGGGTGCATGTGCACATGTGAGCTGGTGGGGAAGTAGGAGCAAGGTCTGAATATATGCACACACACTAGCAAAGCAATCTGGGGGTGGTCATGGGTGAGTACACACTGGCAAGTGGCACGGGGGAGGCTACGATGGATAGAATACATGGGCGGGCTGGTGCTCATTACCGGGAGCTGCTCCACTGGAGCTCTCCAATGGTCAGGCATGGTCTGCCAGTACAAGAGCTATGATGCAGGCCCCTGGGAGGCACCTCAGCTGGGCATTCAAGGCTGCACTGCAAACAAGTATGGTCAGGCTGGACCCCTGGGAGAGGTCTCAAGACAGGGAGGTGCTCAGGTGAAACTGGCCCTGTCTCATGGCAAGACCACCCTGCACTGTTCAGGTCTGATGGTTCCCCTAAGGTTAACGTCTCCTGTAGGAGTAAGACAGGCCTTGGGGGATAGGTGTCCCTGACTATGCTCCACTATAGACGCTCCTGCACCAAACCCTCCAGGCTCCATGCTGGCTGGAGTACCACACCTACCACCTCTCTCTTTTTTT
>NW_016107348.1:514954-536955 GCF_001604975.1 Cebus imitator | reverse complement strand
TTTTTTTGAGACAGTTTTGAGATTGTTGCCCAGGCTGGAGTGCAATGGCGCAATCTCAACTCACTGCAACCTCTGCCTCCTGGGTTCAAGCAATTCTCCTGCCTCAACCTCCCAAGTAGGTGGGAATACAGGCATGTGCCACCATGCCTGGCTAATTTTGTATTTTAAGTAGAGAGAGGGTTCCACCATGTTGATCAGACTGGTCTTGAACTTCTGATGTCAGATGATCTGCCCGCCTCAGCCTCTGAAAATTCTGGGATTACAGGCGTGAGCCACCATGCCCAGCCCCCTACCGCCTCTCTAAAGTAGCTCTCTCTGTCAGCTCAAGTGACTGTGGGGGTCCTGCTGTCCGAATTCCAGATGATTATGACCCCAGAAGGTCACTCCTCACCTGCTCAACTCACTTTTCCCCCAGGAGTCACTGGGTGCCAGGAAGGAGTCCCAGCGGGTGGTATCCCTCTGCAGGGTTTCCAGCTTCCTCCTGCTTTAGCCCAGAATCTGTATCTTCCCTCTGTCCACTCTCAATGCCTTCCCTCTAAAGATACTCGTGAAGTGTACCAGTCTTTCTGATGTTCTAGTCCCTCAGTGGCAGATGTTTCTCCTGGCTGAATTTAGTCAACCATCTTGTCTCCTATATCCAACTTTTCTGTTTTTAAATATTAATAAGAGTTAATATGTATATATAGGATATACATAATTCCTCATGAAGTTTACAATCCTGCAAATTTTCTACACAGATTAATTATGAAATGCAGTGTTAAAACAGAGGTATATAAAGGTACTTTCTAACTAATCCTATCCTATAAAAATTAAATTCTAGAAAATAACAGATTGAATATATGATTCCACGGAGATAAGTCCCTAATGATAAATCAAGCATTTTGCCAAAGAAGAATTAAATGAAGCAGCACCATCAATACCGACAGTACTGGAAGATTCTTCCTAAATTCATTCAACAAATATTTACTGAGTCCTACCATGTGACAAGCACTCTGCTACCATTCTTAATCATTTTGGTTTTCAGAGGAATTTCTCCCAAGCCTAGGGACTGCCTGAATCCATACTTCCAGCTTTAACATATTTGCTCCTTGACTCCTCAATTCCAAAACTCCATTCCAGAGGCAGGAACATTCTGCTTTTAAAAATCCATTGAGAATTATCTGAGAAATTATTATAGAAGCTTCTATTTTGTCCTCTCAACCTCCTGCCCTGTTTAAATTGAGACAGCTTGATTTTCCTTGAAGAAATTTTCCAGCTGAGGTACAATATAACCTCAAAAATCCTTACAAGTACATACGTGGTGCTGAAGTTCAATGTTACCGTTGTTAATTTCATTGCCTATCTTCAAAAGCCATTGTTGAATCATGTTAAGTATATATGCTTGGAGTACCCTGAAGGAAAAATCAAGTAAAATAAAAGTGACTAGCTGATTTAAAGGATAAATGTAACTATAAGCTATGAGAAAGAGTTTTATTCGGCTGGGCATTGCAAACTTAGATGTTGACAACTGCTTGAGAACTCAAGGAAGGGGAATCAAAGCCCTGAACAATCTGATATGATAGCTTACTCACTGATAAGGCATTTCTAACCCCCATGAAGGTAGCAAGATGCACTTCGGACAAAGCAGATCTTATGTTAAATATTAGCCCTCTGTTGTAAAAACTTACACCCTCTACATTTACTTCTAGGCAGTACTATGTGAGAAGAAAGAATTTTAAGATCCTCTCAATGAATGAATTCCAGCATGATAGTGTGAGCAGCAAGCCTGCCCTTCCCACTGCCCCTCACCCCAGTGAAACTGGTAAAAATTATTCTTTTAAATACACCACTTAAAGCCCCTGAAAGTGGTACTATGAAGAAGCTCCAGAAACATCTGTTCAAGAAAATCTATGAAGATTCAGTAAGAAAGGCAATAATCTATGGTATTTGAACCATGAATTCTCCTTCTTTTTCCTAGCTCAATGAGGCAGCAACTCTATTTCAGAATGCTGTAGCCCAGAACACAGAGCTCCCTAACCCTCTAGCTCCCAACCAAATGGCTCTCTTCCCAGAAGCAACAGGTCATCATGGATTTTTATACTGCCTCCAGCTATCTGTTGTTGAGTCTAGGTACTGGGTAAATGCAGGTGACAAGCCGGGGTTGTCTTCTTCCACCCAGACCCTATTTATAGAGTACTGACTCTACCCTATGCATAACATGCTGAGAATCATGGGTCCCTGATTGTCTGTGCTTATAAGGCAGTGGTTCCACTCCACAAGAGGCAATCCAAGAGGACCTCAGACTGCTACTTTCCCGTGGTGGCACGTGCCTATAATCCCAGTTACTTGGGAGGCTGAGGCAGGAGAATCACTTGAACCTGGGAGCAAGAGGTTACAGTGAGCTGAAATAATGCCATTGCCCTCCAGCCTGGGCCATAACAGCAAACTCTGTCTCCAAAAAAAAAAAACAAAAAAAAAACAAAACCCAACTCTTTCTTTTGCAAATTGCCCGGTCTTGGGTATGTCTTTATCAGCAATGTGAAAATGAACTAACACAGTACCCATGATAAACATGTTCATAGAAATGATGAAAACCATGATTAAATAAGGAAGGTATTATAACAATGTTGCAGTAAATAGAGGATATAAATTAAAAATATAAATTGGAAAAAAGGAATAAATAAAAATTTTAGAGCGAAAAAGAACAATAACTGAAAAAAATTTCAAAAAGTCACTACTTGGGCTCAACAGTAAATCTGAACTGGAAGAAGAGAGAATAATTGAACTTGAAGATAAATATATGTTATTCAAGCCAAAGAATAAAGAGGAAAAAGAATGAAAAGACATGAAGACAGCCTCAAAGAAATATGGGACACCTTACACATAAAGGGAGTACTGGAAGTAGAGAAAGGAAAATAAATAACCACAATAAAGCTGGTGTGGCTGTACTGATAGCAGATAAAACAGATTTTAAAATTAAAATGCTAAAAATAAGGAAGAATATTTTTATTATTATAAAAGGATCACTCCATCAAGAATATATAACAATTATAAACATATGTGCACCTAATAACAAAGTGCTAAAATATATGAAGCAAACACTGGGAGAAAGGAAGGGAAAAACAGACAATTTAAGAATAATCATTGGAGACTTCAATATCCCACTATGAATAATGGTTAGAACCATTACACAGATGATAAATAAGGAAACAAAAGACTTTAACAATACTATAAACCAACTAGACCAGACATCTCTAGAACACTTTCTCCAATAACAACGAAATACACACTCTTCTCAAGTGTATATGGAAAATTCTTCAGAATAGACAAGATACTAGGCCATAAAACAAACCTCAATAATTTTAATGCAAGAATGATATAAAATGTATACTCACACCACAATGGAATGAAATTACAAATCAGCAACTGGGAAAAATGGGAAACTCAAAAATATGTGTACATTAACATACTCCTCAATAATAAATGGGTCAATGAATAAATCACAAGAGAAATCATAAAAATACTTTGAGATTAATGAAAATAAAGACACAACATATCAAGCAGTCCTTAAAAGGAAATTTATAGATGTAAAATCTATGTTAAAAAAGAAGAAAGATCTCAAATCAATAACCTAATAGCTCACCTTAAGACTATAGAAAAGGCAGAGTAAACTAAATGTAAAGAAAGTGAAATGAAGGAAATACTAATAACTACAGTGGAAATTAATACAATAGAGAATAGAAAAACACTAAAGGAAATCAATGAAATCCAAAGATGGCTATTTGAAAAGATCAACATTAACAAACATTTAGCTAAGTTAACCAGCAGAAATAGAGAAAGCTCAAAATATTAGAATTGGAAATGAGAGAGGGGATGTTAGTACTGATCTTCTTTCAGAAATAAAAAGGATTATAAGGGAATACAATGAGCAATTTTGCCAACAAATTAGATAACTTAGATGAAATTGTCAAATTTCTAGAAAGACACACACTAAAAAACTGACACAATAAGAAACAGACAATATAAGTAGACTTTTAACAAGTGAAGAGATTGAATCAGTTCTCAAAAACCTACCCAGAGATGGCTTCACCACTGAATCCTCCCAAAGAGCCAAAAATCAATCACACCAATTCTTCAAAAAATCTTCCAAAAGAGAAAAGTGGACAGGATACTTCTCAACTCATTTCACAGAGCCAGTATTTCACTGATACAACACCAGGTGAAGACATCACAGGAAAAGAAAATAGACCAATGTCTCTTACGTATATCAATACAAAGACTAGCAAACAGAATTATGAACTAATTAAAAGTATTTTACACAGTTGCCAAGTGGGATTTGTCCTAGGCAAGCAAAGTTTTTTTAATATCCAAAAAATAACTAATGTAATACATAATATCAACATGAAAAAAAAAATCACATGATCATCTCACTAGAGGCAGAAAAAGCATTTGTCAAAATCCAACAACTTCTTATGTAAATGCATGCAACAAACTAGAAATAGAAGAAAACTTCCTAAATCCAATAAAAGACATCTAGGAAAAACCCAATAGTGAAAGACTGGATGCATTTTTCCTAAGAATAAGAATAACATCTTCCATTCAACATGATATTGAGGTTCTAGCCAAAGCAATTAGTCAAGAGAAGGAAATCAAAGGCATCTAGATTCAAAAGAAACTACTTCTATTTATAAGTATAATCTTTTGTATAGAAAATACTAAGAAATCCTTTAAAAATTATTGCAACTAATAAATGAATTCACCAAGGTTTTGGGATATAAGATCAATATTTTAAAACCAATTGTATTCCTATAAACATGCAATAAACAATCTGAAAAAAAGTTTTAAAAATCCTATTTGCAATAACATTAAACAAGTACTTGGGAGTAAATATAACAAAAGGAGTGTATAACTTCTACTCAAAAGAGTCTAAGAAAGAAATGAAAGAAGATCCAAATAATTGGAAAAACATCCCATGTTCACATAGGAGACTTAGCATGTTTAAGATAGCAATATTCCCATTCTGATGTATAGATTCAACAAATTCTTTTTTAGAATCCCAGTTAAAGTCTTCATAAAAACTGACAAGCTTATTCTAAAATTTATATGGACCTTCAAGGTAGCCAAAAAAGCCAAAATAATTCTGTAAAAGAGTCAAGTAGAAAGACTCACATTTCCCATTTTCAAAACATTCTACAAAGCAAGAATAAGCAAGACAGTATGTTACTGGCACAAGGGTGGACATATAGATCAATGTGATAGAACTAATCATTCAGAAATAAATTCATGACTGATTTTCATCAAAGGTGTCAATACCATTAAATGGAAAAAGAACAGTCTTCAACAAATGGTGCTGGTATAACTAGATATCCCATGCAAAAGAATGAAATTGGACCCTTACCTCATACCATATACAAAAATTAATTAAAATGGATCAGAAACCTTAATGTAAGAGAGCAAATGCTACAAAACTTTTAGAAGAAAATATAGGGCTAAATCTTCATGACCTTGGACTTGGCAAAGGATTTTTAGCTATGACACCAGCACAAGCAACAACAATAGCAAAGAAAAAATTTCCCTCAAAGAAAATATATAAATAGCCAATAAGCACGTGAAACAATTCTTCACATCATTCGTCACTAGGGAAATGTGAATCAAAACCACAATAAAATATCCCTTCACTCCCACTATTATAGCTAGAATCAAAAGTCAGAAAATAAGTATTGGCAAGTATGTGGAGAAATCAGAACCTTCATGCACTGTTGATGTGAATGTAAAATTGTGTACATTTTCCAAAAACACCTTGGAAGACAGTCTGGCAGTTCCTCAAATTATTTAAAATAGAATTGCCATATGATCCAGCAATTCTACTCTTTAGGTAATATATATCCAAGAGAAACAAAAACAAATGTCTGTCCATAAAAAGCATGCACATGAATGTTTATTGCAACATTACTCATTAATGGCAAAAGATGGAAACAGTCCAGATGTCCATCAATGGACAAATGAATAAATAAAATGTGGCATATTAATACATAGAATATGATTCAGTCATAAAAATGAAATACTGAAAATATGCCACAACATGGATGAACCTTGAAAACATTATGCTAAGTGAAAGAAGTTATCCATAAAGACCACACAGTATAATGATTCCTTTCAAATAAAATGTCCAGAACAGTACAATCACCAAAGACAAAGTAGATTTGTGGTTACTCAGGGATGTGGATAGGATGGTGGGAGAGGATGGAGGATTGCAGAATGATAGCTAAAATGCATAAGGCTTCTTTTTGAGGTGATGAAATGTTCTAAAATTGACTGGTGATGGTTACCTATACCTATAAATATATTGAACACCACAGAATTGTATACTTTGAAAAAGTGAATTATATGGTATACAAATTATAATGCAATAAAGCTTTAGGAAAATTCTCTCAAAACAAAAGAAAGCTATGGGAACTTACAAACCAGAATCCTTGTCTATACCAGTAGTGCTTAACAATATATCCAACTGTGATTTCATTTCATTAATTTTTTCTTTTATTTCCTGCCATTCTTCAAGAGGTGTATCAGGAAACTCCAGGTTTTCCAATTTGAAAGAACAGAAGTCAAGAGAACTAATCAAATTTGGAAGAATTTTGGAGATACCTAGAAAAGTAAGAAAAGTTTTAACTTTTAGAAGTATTTGTAACACTGCCATTTTAATACCAAATTATAAAATCCCACTGAGCAAGGGTATATCTTTTAAAAAGCTTTTGTTATCCTACAGCTTGACTAGCAGAGAACATTACGAAAAGCAGTTCATAAATAAATGTTTAATGAATAAGCACTGTGTAATTGGTGCTTTTATGACTACTAAACTATTTTCTCAACCATAGTTTACATCCTAAATTGCTTATCTTTTCAGCTCAGAATCAAATGCATTAAACCCAGAAACTATGAACTACAGTTTTCCGTAAAAGACCTTAATCCACTAAGTCATTCTTTTAAGAGGACAATGATAATAATCAACTTCATGATTATGGGATAGTGAATAACAAATGAAAATAGATTATCATAGTTCTTGAGACATTTTTTAGGTTATTGATCAGGTTTTCATGAAGTTTATAGTTTTTGGTCTGAACAAAACTTGTGTGTGGATCCTAATGTGGATCCAGTGGACTGATTCACTCTGAGACCATGGAAAAATGACCTCTTTGTCTTATCCATTTGCAAATTATGAAATGAAAACTCTGCCATCTCAAAGTTATATAAAGATAAGTAATTTAAAAGAAAGCTGTTTTTCTTGTCCTTGATAAAAATATTTTCACTGCTGTCATCAGTAAATTTTGATCATTTAGGAGTGTTCAAAATGATCTGCTAATTTTATCACATCCATAATTTTGACTTATTTTATTTAAACCATTTGCTACCTTATTTTTCTCTGCCCACTATATACAGTTATCCTTCAGTATCTACAGAGGACTGGTTTCAGGACCCCCATAAATATCAAAATCTATGGATCCTCAAGTCCCTTATATAAAATGATGTGGTATTTGCATATAACCTATGCACATCCTCTTGTATACTTTAAATCATCTCTAGATTACTTATATTACCTAATACAATGCAAATGCTATGTAATATTTATTAGACTATATCATGTTTTTATTTGTATTTTTAATTTTTTTCTAAGTATTTTTGATCCATGGTTGATTGAATCTGAGGATGCAGAACCTGCAGATACAGAGGGCTGACACAGATAAGTACCGTAATTTTACCTTAAGTTCTGGGGTACATGTACAGATATTGCAGGAATGTTGCATAGGTACACACGTGCACAGTTCCAGTGACCAGCCCCAATGCTTTGTCCTACACTAACCCAGGGAGTTCGCTGGTGTCCCCATCTTTGGCAGCCAGCTCAACATTAACAGATTCAAGTAAGCTCTCTCTACCTCAAACCACATTACATAGAAACGTGTCCCCTGGATCTCCTCAGATACCACCAAGTACTGACAATGCAGGTGGGATGTTGAGCACAACAGACCTCACAGTGCCAAATGGAGCCGGAAGCAGCCCAGTGGGGAACGGATTTGTAAACTCAAAAGCTCCAAACTTGATGAGAGCTCCTGGTGCAAATACTTAAGTCAAAGTGATGCCTACAAAGTCTCCCCCTCCACCAGGTGATGGCAATCCCCGAATGAACAGTAGAAAACAAGATCTTCGAGCTGTCATCCCCACTTCAAACAAGGGCATGATGCCTCCACTAGTAAGTTGAAACTTTCTTCAGCTTCATTTTTTAAAACATATTTTGGCCAGGCATGGTGGCTCACACCTGTAATCCCAACACTTTGGAAGGCCAAGGTGGACAGATCACCAGAGGTCAGGAGTTCGAGACCAGCCTGGGCAACATGGTGAACCCCCATCTCTACTAAAAATACAAAAATTAGCCAGGCATAATGGCAGGCACCTGTAATCCCAGCAACTTGGGAGGCTGAAGCAGGAGAATTCCTTGAACCCAGACAGCGGAGGTTGCAGTGAGCCGAGATCGTGCATTGCACTCCAGCCTGGGCAACAAGAGCGAGACCCCATCTCAAAACAAAACAAAACAAAACCACGTATTTTATACATAGTCAGTCTATATCTTTCTTCAGAATTTTCTATGCCACTGTAGAATCTACACCTATTCCTAATGAATATGTCCATTCAAAATTAGTATTTGAAGATACAGGTCTATTTTTAAACACACAAAAATCAGATTATGGAAATTTGCTTAACGGTTATTTAAAATTAAAGCTGAATATGAACATGATGGAATTGGAGTTTATTGTGTTAAGTGAAATAAGGCAGGCACAGGAAGATAGTGCATGTTCTCACTCATGTGGGACATAAAAAAGTTGATCTTGTTTAGATAGAGAATAGAATGATAGCAGATGCTGGGAAGGGTGTGTGGGTGGGAAAGGGGATAAAGAGAGATTGATTGGTGGGTAAAAGCATACATTTAGATAGAACAAATTCGACAGGAGAGAAGGGTGGCTATAGTTAGCAACATGGCAGATGGAGGATATTTCAAAATAGCTAGAAGAGAGGACTTGAAATGTTCCCAACATATAGAAAGGATAAACACTCAAGGTAATAGATAACCCAAATACCCTGACCTTGATCATTACACATTCTATAAATGTAACAAATACTCACATGTACTCCATGTAACACATTTCTAATCAATTTTTAAAAAGTAAATATGGATAAATTATGATGTTTAATTTTACCAGGCTAGAAGCATTAAACATGACTTATTTAGTCTCTGGTTAAAAAAAAAAAAAAGGATACTATCAAGAAAATGAAAAGGCAATCCACGGAAAAGATAAGCTGTTTACAATTCACATATCTGAAAAGGGACTTGTATTCAGAATACATTAACCAGTCTTATAACTCAATAATAAAAAGACAGCCTAAATAAAATATGGGCAAAGAACCATCAGAGTATGTAAAGCGTGTTTTACGTTTATGTTAGACCTAGCTACTAACTGACTCCCAATAAAGGACTTTTTTTTAAGTGTGATATGTACACCACTGGCATCAGAATCACCTGGGATGCTTGCGAAAATTGCCAGTTTATGGGCATCTCTCTAGACACAGTGTACCAACATGACTGGAGGCAGGACTCAGGAATTGGCATTCTTCACCAAATCCCTAACCACACTGAAGTTTGTGAACCACTTACGTAGAACGTTATTTCACAAACTATTATCTCAGATAGGTCTCATTCTCTTTGACATTTTCAAAGAGTTATACTGTCAGCTGGTGGACATTAGTCTAGAATTCTAACACAAGCAATAATAGCGCACAATAACACACAATATTCATTAATGTTGAACAACGGTTATCTGTTCTTTGATAGTATGAAACCTTAGAAAATTGCTTTCCTTCCTATACATATTATCAATCAACACCATAAATCTCAATTTTTGTCTTAGAAAAAAAAACACAGGCAAAGGACCTCAACAGACGTTTCTCCAAAGAAGATACACAAATGGCTAATAAATCTTTAAAAAAATGCTTGACATCATTAGCCATCAGGAAAACACAAATCAAAACCATGAGGAGATTTTACTTTACACCCACTAGTGTGGCCAGAATTTAAAAGTGAGACAAGTACTAGCAAGTATGCAGAGAAAGTGGAACCTTCATATACTGCTAGTAGAAATATAAAATGATACAGCCTCTCTGAAAAGGGTGTGGCAGTCTTCAAAAAGTTAAAGATATAGTTATCAAATGACCAAGAATTTCACTCCTGTGTACATATCCAAGAAAAATGAAAACATATTTCCACAAGGAAATGTATAATAAATGTCCATATCAGCATCATTCATAATGGTCAAAAAGTGAAAACAATCCAAATGCCTACCAACAGATGAAATGATAAACAAAATGTGATATATACATACAATCAAATATTATTAGGCCATAAAAGTAGATGAAGTACTGATAAATGCTAAAACATGGACGAATATTGAAAACACTATACCAAGTGAAAGAAGCCAGTCACAAAAGATCACACAGTACATGAATTCATTAATATGAAAGTCCAGAACAGGGAGATCTATAGAGACAGAAAACAAACTTAGGACTGAGGTGAGGATGCTGGGGGTAACAGGGTGAAAGCTAAAGGTATGGGGTTTCTTTTGAGGTTTATTTTGATGAAAATAATATAAAATTGACTGTGGTAACGAATGCACGCATCTGTGAATATACTAAAAATCACTGAATTATACACTTTAGGTGAATTGTAATGTCTATAAATTATATCTCAATTAAGTGATGCTCAATGCTTTGCTTATTTTGCTTGGTTTTTAAAACTATATGCATGTATTATTTTTATTTTAAATATTAATTATATTGAAAATAATTATTAAAATATTTTATACTAAGAAATCTAGTTACCATGAGTATTTTCTTACCATTGTCCCCATTTATTCTTATTTCATATTCTTTGTAGAGACTTCGTGTGTTTTTGATAATTTCCTCCATATACTGTTGCTCTGATGGCATCTCCCCCTCCAAACTTTTGTGGCGATTAAATATCCCAAGCCCAATATCTGCCCAGTTTTCCTGTAAATGTTTAATAATCTTGAGAGTATCGTACTTTGATAGTAGAATATCCCCAGTAAACTCTTCTCTTTTCTCATTCAGGATCTAAAGAGTGAAAGGAAGAAGGGGAGTAGCATGTTATCCACTAATGATTTTATCAAAGTCTACCAGATGCTAATTCCCCAGTGACTCCCAATTATTTTGGAGTTGCATATCCTATTACTTTTATGCTCCAAAGAGATGATATGAGACATATATCTTATATATATATATATGTGTGTGTGTGTGTGAGAAAGAGTCTCACTCCATCACCAGGCACCAGGCTGCAGTGAATCAATGAATCCAGGAGCTGTTTTTTTGAAAAAATTAACAAAATAGACCACTAGCTAGAATAGTAAAGAAGAAAGACAGAAGAATCAAATAGACACAATAAGAAATGATAAAGGGGACATCACCGATCCCACAGAAATACAAACTACCATCAGAGAATATTATAAACACCTCTATGCAAATACACTAGAAAATCCAGAAGAAATGGATAAATTCCTCAACACATCACCCTCCCAAGACTAAACCAGAAAAAGCTGAATCTCTGAATAGACCACTAACAAGTTCCTGATTTCTTTTCTAGCAGCCTAACTTAATTTGACCCAAAAATCTGAAATAAAACTGAAAACATTTAAGCATATTTTTTGACCTCATGATCCACCCACCTCAGCCTCCCAAAGTGCTGGGATTACAAGCGTAAGCCACCTCCCTTAAGCATATTTTTTAAAGTCCTTAGCACTTCTCTTTTCTTTGTCATTCATAAAACTTAATATGGCATTTTTAAACAATGAGATGTGACCAAGCATGGTGGCTCATGCCTGTAATCCCAACGATTTGGGAGGCCAAGGTGGGCAGATCACTTCAGACCAGCCTGGGCAACATGGTAAAATCCTGTCTCTACTAAAAATACAAAAATTAACTGGGTGTAGTGGCACATGCCTGTAATCCCAGCTACCTGGGAGGCTGAGGCAGGAGAATCGCTTGAACTCAGGAGGTGGAGGTTGCAATGAGCTGAGACCACACTACTGTACTCCAGCCTGGGTGACAGAGTGAGTGAGACAATGTCTCAAAAAAAAAAGGATGAGATATGTATGACTCAGTTGTAGGTCAGGGATGCCAAGTTTGTAAAAAGTCTTACCTTATGCCATTGCTTGAAGTCTAGAAGAACTGAATCAAACATATTTCCCTTATCAGGGGATAAAATGTCTTTTTCACTGAAAGAAGAAAAAAGAAAAAGGTCTCAGAACAAGGTATAAACAAATAAAATCATAAGTTCACACACTAAAGACTAAACAACTAATATATTTCTCCTCAATAATTTTCAAGCACACCTTCCAGGTCCAACCCCTCTCCCCACAGGTATTTATCATTAAATTTGTAAACATAAATTCAGATTTTAATCAGACCTGAGCAAACAAGTTATAGGGCCATGGGCCACAAGATTTTTTTTTTTAAAGAGTGGTCTCTTGAGTCTTGGGAATTAAAAACCAGATCATCAACAGAAGAATTTCTGTTGAAATGCAGCTGTCAACGCAATACATAAATAGAAAGAAAGCCTATGTAGTAATTAAGACTCAACATTTAAGCTAGGAATCCCAACTTGTGGTAGGAAAAAATTTCCTTTAATGGCTCTAAAGTCTCAGAAGGTGAAAGCTATTGATAAATAAGTTCCTGAAGTGAAAGAGACAAGAACTATGGCCTCCTGTGCTCCCCTCCCTCTTAAGAATCAACAAACAATAGAAATGGGCACAGGGCAGGAACAGCCAGCTGGGAGATGTACCAGCTTCAGCTTCCAGAACTTCCAAATCTACTAATGGGGAAACCTTTTAGAGGGTTATGAAAAAACCGAAACCACTATTCTCAATTTGAAATGGAAATGGTACTTAACAGACAAAGTATCTTAAAGTTTAAAAAAAAAAAAAAAAAAAATCTTAGAAATCATCTAGTCCAGGCCTCAACAGACAAAGCATCTTTAAGTTTAAAAAAAAAAAAAAAAACCTTAGAAATCATCTAGTCCAGGCCAGGCATGGTGTCTCACACCTGTAATCCCAGCACTTTGGGAGGACTAGGTGGGTGGATCACTTGAGGCCAGGAGTTCAAGACCAGCCTGATCAACATGGTGAAATACCATCTCTACTAAAAATACAAAAATTGGTCGGGTGTGGTGGCGCATACCTGTAATCCCAGCTATTCAGGAGGCTGAGGCAGGAGAATTGCTTGAACCCAAGAGGCGGAGGCAGCAATGAGCCAAGATTGTGCCACTGCACTCCAGCTTGGGCAACAGAATGAGACCCTGCCTCAAAAAAAAGAAAAAGAAAAAGAAATCATCTAGTCCAGACTGCATCCAAAGTATAGGTTCTCACTAACCTTGGCTATGATTTAGCCATCTGGCCTCAACTTAACTACTTTATTTAGCAGCCTCTTTCATTGTCAGATTTCTCTAATCATTGCAAAGTATGATGTCCAATCAAAACCATCTCTCTGTAACTACCACATTGGTTTTACTTCTCTGTATATGATTTGCAGATGGATCCAAATACTCAAGTTTACCAAAGTAATGACATAAAGTGACTTTATTTTAAAAAGAGAGACAAGAAAAAGAGCTGGACTCAAATGGGAACAGCAGCAGTTAAGCAGGGGGATCAGGATGAACTACAGAGATACTCAGCACTAGAAACCACATGACTATTCAAGATTGTTAGCAGGATTGTGCCTTTGCAGGGACTGCTCTCCAAAATCAATGTTAAGAGTAATTACAAGGTAAACGACAGAAGGAGGAACAGAGAGAATTGGACTGAGTTATCAGACATGATATAAGTATAACAAGATTCTTGTGACTCACTTGAAGAACTCCTGCCATTTGATCAGCCCATCCTTAACCATTTTCAAAGTCCCCATTGTAGACTCTTCCATTTGTTCTACCTCTTGTTTAAATTTATTCACTAAGTTTCTCCATTTCTGTGTCAACTTCTGCAACAGTGCCAGGTCTTCAGTGTCCTAGATAAAATGCATAGAATCAAATAACATATTCATTTATTTACATAACAAATAGCCGTTAACATACACCAGGCCATTATTAATATTGTAATGCTAGAGAAATTCACAGAAAATTGATTTAAACATTGAAGTTACAGTATGATACAGTTCATTTGGTGATGAATTTTCCATGGTACATAAAGTATTAAGAGACAAGATTTTTTTTTCTTTGCAGCATGAACCCAATTTTTCCATAGGACTTCCACAGGGGCAGTGTGGTGTGCTAGATAGATTAGAAGCCAAGAAGCCAAACGGTACCAAATATGAATTGTAGCCATTGCTGTCTGGGTTACTTTGGGCAATGTTATCTAATCTATTTGGATTTAATTTTTATTACCCATAAAGACCCTAATATCTATCTCACAAAATTGTCTTGAGTTAATTGAAATAACTAGTATAAATGGTTTGACTCAGTAGAAACATGATAAATGCTCTCCTTTTCTAATGAGTGTGCTCACTGAATATTTCTATAAAATTGGTAATGCAACTATTTCAAAAAAAAGATATTTACTTTTTTACTTTATGTGTGAATCAGTCAAGTCATAATCGTATGAATAACTTTGTAGTGTTATTAAACTTAGATAAATTGCTTTACTTAGAAGACAAATATAAAGAAACGAAAGCCTTTATTCACCTCCCCTTAGATTTTTTCATTCTGCACACAATAAGCATTAATATAAAACTGTATTTTTAAAATCAATAAATGTAACAAAGACATCTTACAGTGTCAATGCTCACCACTTGACATCTTTTGACATCTTTTTTTCTCATAACTGAGAATAATTGAACTTTACCTTGTTTGACAGCTGTATGATGAAATGCTTGGTGTATTTATTCCAGCCTTTTTCATTAAGGTAAAGTCTTTTAGCCAATATGACTCTATTTCTTTCAATTACCTATAAAAATAATGTACTATAATCAGGAACCTAAAACATTAGCAAACCACTATAATTTATTCCAGTGATTTCATATATCAATTTTCATTGAATTATTAACACAACTAAAATTTCTTGTTTAAATCATTATCTAATACAAATCCCAAATTCACATTTTCCACTGAACTGGAATGAAACTGAAGTTTAGTATATAGCAAAACTTCTCCAACAATCTGATCTCAAGACCCCTTTATACAAAAAAAATTGATCTCATGACCCCTTTATATTCTCAAGCACTTTTATTTATATGGAAAGCATCTATTAATATTTACTGCATTGGAAATTAAACTAGAATTATTTAAACACATATTTGTTAATTCACAAATAAACATTAATAAACCCATTACCTATTAACATAAATAGCATCTTCATTTTTAAAATTTTTGTTAAATTAGTAAAAACAATGGTATTGTTTTACATTTTTACAAATCTAATGTTTGCCTTAGGAGAACAGAGCTGGATTCTTACATGCCTCTGCATTCAATCTGTTAGAATATACCATGACATATAGTTGCTAGAAAAATCCACTACATACTCTTGGGTGTTGAACAATGAGAACACACGGACACAGGGAAGGGAACATCACACACCAGGGCCTGGAGGGTCGGAGGCTAGAGGAGAAATAGCAGGGGGTAGGGGGATTGGGGAGAGGCAGCATTAAGAGAAATATTTAAAGTAGATGACAGGGCAATGGATGCAGCAAACCACCACGACAAGTGTATGCCTATGTAACAAACCTACACGATCTACACATGTACCCCAGAACTTCAAGTATAATAAATAAATTTTTTAAAAAAGAAAAGAAAAATCCACTGCATACTCTTAATAAGAGAATGAGAATGAAAAAGACAAACAACATTTTAGTATTATAATGAAACTAATTTTGATTTCATGAAGCTCCTGAAAGGGTCTCATGGATCGCCCCCCAGGGGGTCCCTGAGCTATACTTTGAGAACCATTAACATAAGAAATCAATTGCATAGTCATTTAATGAAATACTGTTCTAGACACTGTTAACAAAGCCATGAACGAAGGAGATAAAGTCCTTATTTTCAGGGAACTGACATTCTGGCTGTCATTTCAGTTAGAAGGGACTCTAGGGATGATTTAGCACAAAGCTCATCAATGCGAGGAATTCTACAGAAACCTCTATCGGGGGTCAGCGCTCTGCTGTTGAAATACATCTAGTGAGAGGAATCTCACTTGTCTTCTGTTTTCTCCACTGAACATATCTAGCTCAGATCTGTTTCTTACATCATGTATTAACTGTCATGATTGTTTCCTATCAATATGTCAATGTGCCATTAAAAATTCCGCATCAGAATGGAACACTGTATCCTAGATGAGGTCTGACATTACAGAGGAAAATCAGACAATGATCTTCTTCTATTCTCTTTACCACTAATCTATAGAAGTCCAGCATTAAGAACCATTTCATGTGAATCCACAGTTATTTCAAAGTCACAAATCTTTTTTGTACATGGTATGCTCTTATGATGGATCTCCTCCTTTAGGTGGCTGCCCTAAGTTTTATCTTTTGTCTCTGAAGATGGTATAGAATGGTAACTGGCAGTTCAGGCTCTGGAATCATACTTGCTAGGTTCATCATTTATTAGCTATGTGAGCTTAGGCAAATTACTTCTCTGAGTCCTCACATAAAAAATGTAGGTAATGATAGTACTATTTCATGGGATTACTGTAAGAACTATGCTAATTATTCCCTTAGCAAAATATCTGATACATTGCAATAACTGAATAAATAATAGCTGCTTCTTTTTTACAATAATATTAATCATGGTAATTATTAATGTTAATTATGTTAATAAGATTAATCTATACATTTATCCCTACTAACACTTCACTTGTCTGGAAAGGCCCATCATTCTCAATTGCTGAGATATTTGAATCTCATAAAGTTTTATGGGCAGGAACTTTGTCTCAATTGTTTTTGCTTTACCAACCAGTACATGGTATAATGTCTGACATGTAACACATTCTCAAAGTTTGTTTTAAAAAATTAAGAGAAGTACCTAAGGTAGATGACAGGGCAATGGATGCAGCAAACCACCACAACAAGTGTATACCTATATAATAGTGATTTTGACAATAATGAGATACCATCTCACACAAGTCAGAATAGCTGTTATCAAAAAGTAAAAAAAATAATAGATGTTGATGAGGATGCAGAAAAAAGGGAACACTTACGTACTGTTGGTGGGAATGTAAATTAGTTCAACCCTATGGAAAACAGTATGGAGATTTCTCAAAGAACTAAAAATGGAACTACCATTTGACCCATCAATACCACTACTGGTTATATACCCAAAGGAAAAGAAATCATTTAATCAAAAATGACACCTGCACTCATATGTTTATTACAGCACTATTTACAACAGCAAAGTCACGGAATCAATTGAAGTGCCCATCAATGATTAACTGGATAAAGAAAATGTGGAATATTATGCAGCCATAAAAAAGAATGAAACTATGTGCTTTGCAGCAACATGGATGGAGCTGGAGGCCATTATCCTAAGTGAAAAAAACTCAGAAACAGAAAATCAAATCTTGCATGTTCTCACTTGTAAGTGGGAACTAAACAATGGATATACATGGACACAAGGATGAAAATAATAGACTGTGGTGACTCCAAATGTGGGGAGGGTAGGAAAGGACCAACAGTTGAGAATTTACCTACTGAATACAATGTTCACTATTTGGGTGATGGGTTCACTGGAAGCCCAAACCTTATGATTTACACAATATATCCATGTAGCAATCCTGCACATGTACCCCAAATCTAAAATAAAATTTAAAATTAATTAATAAAAACAGTTAATATGGATATGTTTATTGCTTTGATTGCCATGAGGATATCATGAGTGTATGTAAATGTTCAATGTCAAACTGAATATATTAAACATATGGATTTTTTTCTGTATATCAGTTGTACTTCAATACAGCGCTAAAAACAATGTAATGTGTTAATAAAGTAAAAGGAATTCAAGATGTAGTAATCTCCATTGACACAGAAAAAATAATTCACTTAATACATCACCTATTTATGATTAAACTCTAAACAAATGAAAAATTGAAGGGAACTTCCACAACCTGATAAAGGGTACGGATAAAAGCCTACAGTAAATATTGCACTTAATGGTGAAAGCAGAATGTCTTCCCCAGAAAACTGAAAACAGGAATATTCACTTTTACCACTTCTATTCAACAATGTACTGGGGATTTTTGCTGAAGAAATCAGTAGGAAAAAACATTTAAAAGATTTTGCTGCTTCCTATAAGCAGTTATGTCTCTTTATTTTAGTTGCATGTTATTATTGAATTAGGGCCTCCAGTGATAGCAGAAATCCTTTCTCCTCTCTTGAATGGAAATGCCTCTAGCATGTCCCCATTAATGAATGCTCTAGATTTCTAATAATTACCTCTGCAAAGTAAATGAACTTTCCTAAATAAGCAAGTCTTCATTCCACCATCCAGTGTATTAACTTTCTCTCTAGCTTTAGGACACTTGACAAGGATGTCTTCTATACTGTATTTTCTTCCAAATAACTGACAAACTACTATACATGGCAGGGTTAATACAGAGCTCTAACACAGATGTATTTATGCAGTACACCTCCATGGAGAACCCTGTGACCTGCCACCAGTGTACCAGTGAATCAATTCAACTGAACCAATTTTTTAATCTTGTGAGGGTCAAAAATCACCATACCTAAAAGTCCCAGTTGTCAAAACAGGCAACCAACAAGTAAACATTTTAGATATATAGAATATTGTGTGACTTTGCTATTTCCCTAAAGTATTACTATAATGGTCCACAGGATTCTGTATTTCAATTCACTTGTCATCTTGTGTACCAAGGTAACAGAATCAGAGAGTGGGTCAGGCACAGTGGCTTGTCCATGTAATCCCAGCACTTTGAGAGGTTGAGGCAGGAGGACAATTTAAGCCTAAGAGTTCAAGACTAGCCTGGGCAACATAGAGAAATCCCATCTCTGCAAAAAATAAAAAATTAGCCAGGCATGGTGGTACATACCTGTAGTCCCAGCTACTCAGGAGGCCGAGGTGGAAGAATTGCTTGAGCCCAGGAGGTCGAGGCTGTAGTGAGCTGTGACTGCACCACTGCACTCCAGCCTGGGCAACAATGTGAAACGCTGTTTTTTGTTTGTTTTGTTTTTTTAAAAAACAATCAGTGTGTGATATCCAGTGATCCAAATATGGTCACATTATGTGAAAAGATAAAAACCACCTTTCCTACTTTATTATTAGTATAAATTAAAGTTGAAAATTTTAATATGTTCCCAAACTACAGAAAAAGAACACTTGTTCATAGTTCATAGATTCTGGTTTAAAAAAAAAAAAAAAAAGACCCCTTAATTGTGTAATAGCTAGGCACCCAGCACAGACAAGAATAAAAAGAACAAATTTAACTTTTCCTTTTCAAGGCCCACAAAAGCTACATTATACATCAATAAATATACATCCTCATTTTTTTTTAAGTTTTTGTCTAGATTATTAAAAATTGCAAAATGGGCCCGGCATGGTGGCTCATGCCTATAATCCCAGCTACACAGGAAGCTGAGGCAGGAGAACTGCTTGAACCCAAGAGCCAGAGGTTGCAGTGAGCAAAGATCGCACCACTGCACTCCATCGTAGGCAACAGAGTGAGTTGAAAGACTCTTTCAAAAAAACAAAACAAATTTTAAAACTGTAGAATGAATCTTTAGCCAAAAAAAGAAGTTTGAGTTGTAAATCCAGAAGAACCAACCTTTAGGGCCAATTCATATGTAGCTGAGCTCCAGATATCTCTTTCTGCCATTAACTGTTTCATATCATTCTCCATCCTTTCTCTTTGTAATGTGTATAAATCATGATATTCTTCTACCATTCTATAAAAACAATTAAGAAACAGCTTCATTTAATTTACACTAACAATATATATTTTTTAAAAGAAATTTGTTTTAAAATAGGTAATGTGTTCCTTTAAAACTTATCATAAGGTAATTATGGTATAATTGTTGAATGTATTGATAACACTTAAATATGGTGAAATAGAAAAAAATTCACATTTAATTTACAAATCTTATGAAACTCTTAGTGAAAGTAAAAATCTTATGTATTGCTCCTGCTTTAAACACTTTTCATCTTATTCTTTATTTTTTCACTAGAATTCTGACAACATGATATTCCAATGGTATAACACCATATCTAATGAAAAATTCAGAATACAGGTAACAATAACCTAACAGTTTATTGTTAAGGTTTGCTCACAGACCTAAGATTCTTTATGAAAGGCACAAAGCCCAAGAATTGTGAGCCATTAAAATTTTAAATTATACATAATTATTATAAGATTAAAGAAAATTGTCCCTTAACCATTTAAAATCTTAAATAAAGTAGCTTTTTCTTAACTATTGCTTCTTTATATCTACCAGAACATACCTTTTCCTTTCAATTTACACTTAAGCTTCATTTAAAATTAAAAGACGGTCCAGGTGCAGTGGCTCACGCCTGTAATCCCAGCACTTTGGGAGGCTGAGGCGGGCAGATCACCTGAGGTCAGGAGTTTGAGACCAGCCTGACCAACATAGAGAAACCCAGTCTCTACTAAAAATATAAAATTAACTGGGCATGGTGGCACATGCCTGTAATCCCAGCTACTCAGGAGGGTGAGGCAGGAGAATCACTTGAACCCAGAAGGCAGAGGTTGCAGTGAGCCAAGATCATACCACTGTACTCCAGCCTGGGAAACAAGAGCAAAACTCTGTCTTAAAAAAAAAAAATTAAAAGACTTCCTGGCTGAGTACAGTGGCTCACACCTGTAATCCCAGCACTTTGGGTGGCCAAGGTAGGTGGATCACCTGAAGTCAAGAGTTCGAGACCAGCCTGGCCAACATGGTGAAACCCCATCTTTACTAAAAATTCAAAAATTAGCCGGGTGTGGTAGAGTCTGCCTGTAGTCCCAGCTATCTGGGAGGCTGAGGCATGAGAACTGCTTGAACCCAGAAGCAGAGGCTGCAGTGAGCTGAGATCACACCACTGCATTCCAGCCTGAGCAATAGAGTGAGATTGTCTCAAAAAAAAAAAAAAAAAAGGAATATTATAAGACTTTCTGAGGTAAATGCAAACATAGAAGTTATAAACTAAAAAACAGCATTTCACAAATCTTTTGAAACACTTCCTCCCAAGGACTTTGCAATAAGAATTAAATGTCACTGAAGTAGAATTCTTCTAGTCTTAGAGGCTTTCATTTGTTCAAAATAATAAAGAAAAAAATCATACCAGTGAATACACATGTAAAAGTTCACTGAGCTATACTCTTAAGATCTGTGCACTTCATTGCCTAAAAATTAGACCTCAATTTTCAAAAGAGAATTAATGACCCTAATTTAACAGCAAAAGCAAAAAATCTAGAATCTCAGTGTGCAACAACAAAAGAGTGGTCAGATAAAAATAGAATGTAGTTAGGCTGGGCGTGGTGGCTCACGCCTGTAATCCCTGCACTTTAAGAGGCCGAGGCAGATGGGTCCCAAGATCAGAAGATCGAGACCAGCCTGACCAACACGGTGAAACCCCGTCTCTACTAAAAAAACAAAAATTATTGGACTGGTACAACTTGAAAGTTCATTGGACAAAAAACAGTAACAGAAAAAAAATTAGCTGAATGTGGTGGCACATGCCTGTAATCCCAGCTACTCAGGAGGCTGAGGCAAGAGAATTGCTTGAACCTGGGAGGCAGAGGTTGCAGTGAGCCGAGATCACGTCACTGCACTCCAGACTGGGCGACAAAGCGAGACTCTGTCTCAAAAAATGTGTGTGTGTGTGTGTGTGTGTGTGTGTATACATATATAATGTAGCTCTATGAGTTAAAAAAAAAAACACTCTGCAGATAATTAAACATCATCATATTCTTATTTTG
>NW_016107348.1:502171-514938 GCF_001604975.1 Cebus imitator | reverse complement strand
TTTTTTTTTTTTGAAATTAAGTTTCACTCTTGTCCCCCAGGCTGGAGTGCAATGGTGCAATCTCGGCTCACTGCAACCTCCACACCTGGCTAATTTTTGTGTTTTTAGTAGAGACGGGGTTTCGCCATGTTGGCCAGAATGGTCTCAAACTCCTGACCTGAAGTGATCCGCTCATCTCGGCCTCCCAAAGTGCTGGGATTACAGATGTGGGCCACTACACCTGGCCAAACATATTCTTAACACTTTCATAAATGGGAAATTTCTTCATGCTATAATATAAAAGGAAATATCTGAAATGCTAAAATTATAAATTGTTTGATCTTATTTTTGTTTAAAAAAAAAAAAATACATACAGAAAGTTCTAGCCTGAGTAATTTGGCACGTGAAAGAAATAAAGGGCAACCAAATTGGAAAGAAGGAAGTCAAATTGTTCCTGTTTGCAGACAGCAAGATCTTATATATTTAAAAAACAAACAAACCTAAAAGTGGCATCAAAACACTCTTAGAATTGATATACAAATTCAGTAAAGTTGCAGGATACAAAATCAACATAGAAAAATCAGCAGTGTTTCTAAACACCAACAATGAAACAGTAGAAAAGAAATCAAGAAAGCCATCCCATTCATAATAGCTACCAACAAAGGACATCTAGGAATAAATTTAATCAAGAAAGTGAAAAATATCTACAAAAAAAACTTCAAAACACTGATGAAAGAAATTGAAGAGACACAAATAAACTGAAAGCCATACCATGCTTCTGGATCAGAATAATTTATATCATTAAAATGAACATATTGCCCAAGCAATCTACAAATTCAACACAACCCCTATCAAAATACCAATGTCATTTTTTGCAAAGAAAGAAAGAAAAGAAATGAAAAGAACAAAACACACTTTAGGAGACAAGGCAGGAGGATTATTTGAACCCAAGAGTTTGAGACTAGCCTAAGCAATATGGTAAGACCATGTTTCAGGAAAAAAAAAAAAATTAGGCAGGCATCAGGCACTCTAATGTGTACCTGTAGTTCCAGCTACTCAGTAGGTTGATGTGGACGGATTGCTTGAGCATGGAAGTCAAGGGTGCAGTGAGCCATGATCATGCAACTGCACTCCAGCCTGGGTGACACAGTGAATCCCATCTCTATAAGGAATTTTTCATAAAATTAGCCAGGCATGGTGGCTCATGCCTGTAATCCTAGTACTTTGGGAGGCCAAGGCAAGATCACTTGAGGTCAGGAGTTCAAGACCAGCCTGCCCAACATGGCAAAACCCCACCTCTACTAAAAATACAAAAATTCACCAGATATGGTGGCATATGCCTATAGTCCCAGCTACTTGGGAGGATGAGGCAGGAGAATAGCTTGAACTCAGGAGGCAGAGGTTGCAGTGAGCCAAAATCACATCACTGCACTCCAGCCTGGGTATCAGAGTGAGACTCTGTCTCAAAAAGAAAAAAGAAATTTTTGTAAAATTGGAAAAAAATGGCTATTAAATCAGATGCATAGATAGTAGTGTAAGAACACAGGAAACATAAAAAATAATTCTCTAGTAACAAATCTCAACAAAAAGGAAATTTATAAAATGTCTGAAAAAGATTTCAGAATAATTATATTAAATAAACTCAATGAGATACAAGAAAACACAGATAAAGAACACAAATAAATCAGAAAAACAATTCATGATCTGGATGAGAAATTCAACAGAGATAGGTATCATAAAAAGGAATGAAATAGAAACCCTGGAATTGAAGAATTCAATAAATGAAATTAAAAATACGCTTAAGAGCTTAAACAATAGACTAGATCAAGTAGAAGAAGGAATTTCTGACCTTGAAGACAGGTCTTTTGAAAAAACCTAGTCAGACTTTAATAAAGAAGAAAGAGAAAAGAATTAAAAACAATAAAGAAAGCTTATGTAGCTATAATGGGACACAGTAAAGTGACCACATTTTTTTAATTTGGGGAGTTTCAGAAAGAAAAGAGGTAGACAAAGACACAGAAAACCTATTTAACAAAATAATAGCTTAAAAATTCCCAAATCTTACAAGAGATAAAGACATCCAGATACAGGAAGCTCAAAGATCCCCAATATAATCAACCCACAAAGATATTTTCTGAGGCATATTATAGTTAAACTGTCAAAAGTCAGGGACAAAGGGAGAATCCTAAAAACAGCAAGAGAAACGCATCAAGTTACATATAAGGGAATCCACATCAGACTAATGGATTTCTCAGCAGAAACCTTAGGCCAGGAAAAGATGGAATTATATATTCAAAATGCTAAAAGGAAAAAAAAACTGCTAGCCAAGAATTCTATACCTAGCAAAGCCATCCTTCAAAACTGAAGGACAAAAAATCTCTTTCTCAGATAAGCAAAAACTGAAAAAATTTATCACCACCAGACCAGCCTTAAAGGAGTCCTATATTTGGAAGCAAAAAGACAATACCTACCATCATGTAAACACATCAAAGTAAAAAAATCTCACTGGTAGAGCAGAAACACAAAAGAGAAAAAGAAAGGATTCAAATGTTTCCGCTATATAAAATTACCAAACAGAAATGATAAACAATAAGAAGAAAGGAAAAAAAGCTATACAAAATAATCACAATATAATTAACAAAATGACAGGAATAAGTCCTCACCTATCAATAATAACCTTAAATATAAAAAAATTAAATTCTCCCACGTAAAATGTATAGATTGGCTGAATGGATACAAAAACACAACATAAAGATATGCTGCCTCCAAAAAACTCACTTCGCTTGCCAAAACATATATAGCCTAAAAGTGAAGAGATGGAAAAAGACATTCTATGCAGATAGAAACCAAAGCAAGCAGGAGTACCTATACTTGTACCAGATAAAGCAGATTTTAAGTCAAAATCTATAAAAAGAGACAAAGAAGGTCATTATATGAAGACAAAGTGATCAATTCAGAAAAAAAATATAACAACTCTAAATATATATGCACCCAACCCTGGAGTACCCAGATGTATAAAGCAAACATTATTAGATCTAAAGGGAGAGATGAAATGTAATGCAATAGTTGGGACCTTCAAAACCCTACTCTCAGCATTCAAAAGATCATCTAGACAGAACATTAACAAAGAAACATTGGATTTAAGTCACACTTTGGAACAAATGGACATAACAGGAATTTACAAAACATTTTATCCAACAGCTGCAGAATACACATTCTTCTCATCAGCACATGAAACATTCTCCACAAATGGCAATATGCTAGGCGACAAAATGAGTCTCAACAAATTTTTAAAAACTGGAAACATACCAAGTATCTTCTCAGACCACAATGAAGTAAAACTAGAAATTAATAACAAGAGACACTTTGGAAACTGTACAAACATGTGGAAGTTAAACAACATGCAAATGAATGATCACTGGGTCAGTAAATAAATTTTTTAATGTCTTGAAACAAATGAAGCACAGGCCTATGGGATAATGCAAAAGCAGTGCTAGGAGGGAAGTTCATAGTAATAACCACCTCTATCAAAAAAGCAGAAAGATTTCAAATAGACAACCTAATGATGTACCTCAAGGAACTAGAAAAGCAAGAACAAACAAAACCCAAAATTAGTAGAAAAAAAACAAGTCATGAATGTCAGAACAGAAACAAATAAAAGAGAGACTAAAAAAATGCAAAAGATCAACAAAATAAAAAGTTCATTTTTTGAAAAAATAAAATGAATAAATGTCTAGCTAGATTACCCAAGAAAAAAAAGAGAGATGGCTCAAGCAAATAAAATCAGAAACACAAAAAAATAGGTATTACACTGAAATACAATCATGAACAACAATCGACTAGCAAATTGGAATACCTAGAAGAAATAGACATACTCCTGGACACAAAGGAACTGTACCATTCCAAGTGCTTTACTTATATTACTTCCTTTAATACTCATAATAGCCCTATGAGGTAGATAATATTATTATCCCGGTTTTAAATATGGGCAAACTTACGCCCAGAAAAGTTAAGTGACTTCCCCAAGGTCACACAGCAACCAGTATGGTTCCAAAATCTATGCTATCTATGCACACTGCCTTTTTATATTTTCTTGTAGAAAATGAGAAAGTAATAGCCTGCAATCCTCACTCAACAAAAATGATTAATGTTGAAAGCAACAGTCTATTTCCAAGAGAAAAATCATGCTTTACCTTCTTTCCACCCAGAATGAGAAATCAACTAAAATCAGATAAAGTAAGCTATAAGTGTTTTTAGAATTCAGTAAGTTAGTGTCATATGCATTACTTCAGAAAGTATATAAGCTTCTCTTTCCCCTATGTAAGCTACATAACTTTAAGCAACTCACCGGGCATTCTTTTCAGCATCTAAAAGAGCTTGTGCCAAATCCTTGTGGGCCTTTTCTGTTTCCTTTGTTAATTTTACATCATGTGCCTGAACTAGACACAGTTCCCTGGAATAAAGCAAAGAAATTTTAAATTCATATTTGGAGACTTCCAAGAAGTTTCTACCCAGGAAATCAGATTTATACTCAGGAATCTTCTCAGTTATCATGCGTACTTCCCTTCCTAGTTTTTCCACCTTATAAACCAAACCAAGAAATTGAGTATACATTCTAGATGGAATTTTGCCAGGTTTGGAAATAGAATCAGGTGGGCAGAAATCAGGCAGAAAGAAGATGTAGGGGAGATCCTTTAGAATAGAGGGAGGCAGATGTGGACATGCAAGGCCTCCATGCTGGTTGACCCCACTTTCTGATACGCCTATCCTACCTTCTTTATTCTCACCACTAATCATCTTGCTTTAAGGTTAGACATTAGATGATTACTAACTTTGAGGGCTTTATGGTACTTACTTTCTTTGAGATGTGAACCTCAATATCCATAATCATGGCATTGTTCTATAAACTGACTAAGGTAAACATCTGTATTTTACTTTATTTTTATTTTTGTTTTTTGAGGCAGGGTCTTGCTCTGTCACCCAGGCTAGAGTGCAGTGGCGCAATCTCGGCTCACTGCAACCTCCCAGGTTCAAGCAATTCTCCTGCCTCAACCTCCCCAGTCGTTGGGATTATAGGCATGAGCTACCATGCCCGGCTAATTTTTTGTATTTTTAGTACAGATGGAATTTCACCATGTTGGCCAGGCTGGTCTCGAACTCCTGACCTCAAGTGATCCACTCACCTTAGCCTCCTGAAGTGCTGGGATTACAGGCATGAGCCACTGTGCCTGGTAACATCTGTATTTTAGAAGAAAGAGCAAGTCTTTTCTATGTCAAATATATAAAGAATCTTCATTTTTGTGTGAACTTGCATAACCCATTTCTCTATATCTCTATCTACAATGATATCTAGTCCTGTTTGTTCTCTTGCTAAACATGAAAACAGAAGAACTTTGACCTTTAACCATTCCAATTTCCCTAAATATTTTTTACTCCCTTTAAAGACATGATATTGACTCTTGTTTTGTGTTTAAGATAATCACAATTTTTACCTGGTCAGTTCTTCAATAACATGCTTGAAATTATACAATTCTTCTAAAATGCGCTGGTCCATCACTCGCTGAGTTACCAAGTCTTTGTAGAAATCAATCATCTGCCGGGCAATCTGGTCAAGCATTTGCACATACCTCTCTCTGCATGAAAAACAACAAAAAGCTCCTATATCTGATAACTGAATTCAGTAAATTCTCAGCTTACAGAATCAGTGTATGCAAATCAGTAGCACTGGTATATACCAAGAAAACTAAGCTGAGAATCACATCAAGAAATCAACCCCTTTGACAACAGCTACAAAAAAAAAGAAAAGAAAATACTTAGGAATATACTTAACCAATGAGATGAAAGATCTCTACAAAGAAAACTAACTAAAAAACACTGCCAAAAAAACATTGCATATGACACAAACAAATGGAAACACATCCCATGTTCACAGATGAGTAGAGTCAATATTGTGAAAATGACCATACTACCAAACTCAATCTACACATTCCATGCAATTCCCATCAAAAATACCATCATCATTCTTCACAGTAATGGGAAAAAAAAATCCTAAAATTCATATGGAACCAAAAAAGAGCCCACATAGCCAAAGAAATACTAAGCAAAAAGAACAAATCTGGAGACATCACATTACCCAACTTCAAACTATACTACAAGGCTATAGTTATCAAAACAGCATGGTGCTGGTAGAAAAATAGGGACATAGACCAACAGAACTGACTAGAGGACCCAGAAATAAAGTCAGATACTTACAGCCAACCGATCTTTGACAAAGCATACAAAAAACACAATGTAGGAAAAAGACACCCTATTCAACAAATGGTGCTGGGATAATTGGCAAGACACATGTAGAAGAATGACACTGGATCCTCATCTCTCACCTTACACAAAAATCAACTCAAGATGGATCAAAGACTTAAATCTAAGACCTGAAACCATAAAAATTCTAGAAGATAACATCAGAAAAATTCTTCTAGACATTGGCTTAGGCAAAGAATTGGTAACCAAGAACCCAAAAGCAAATGCAACAAAAATAAACATAAATAGATGGGACGTAATTAAACTAAAAAGCTTCTTCTGCACAGCAAAAGAAATCATCAGCAGAGTAAACAGACAACCCATAGACAGGGAGACAATACTCATAAACTATGCCTCAGGCAAAGAGCTAGTACCCAGAATCTACAGTGAATTCCAACAAATCAGCAAGACAAAAAACAAATAATTTCACCAAAAAGTGGGCAAAGGACATTAATAGACAGACCTCAAAAGAAGATATACAAACAGCCAACAAACATGAAAAAAATGCTCAACATCACTAATTATCAGGAAAATGCAATCTAAAACCACAATGAGATATCACCTTACTACTACAAGAATGGCCATAATTTTAAAAATCAAAAAATAATAAATGTCAGCATGGATGTGGTGAAAAGAGAACACTTTTACACTGCCGGTAGGAATGTAAACTAGTACAACTACTATGGAAAACAGTATGGAGATTCCTTAAAGAACTAAAAGGAGAACTATCATTTGATCTAGCAATCCCGCTACTGGGTATCTACCCAGAGGAAAATAAGTCATTACCTGAAAAAGTCACATGCGGGCCGGGCGCGGTGGCTCACGCCTGTAATCCCAGCACTTTGGGAGGCCGAGGCGGGTGGATCGCGAGGTCAAGAGATCAAGACCATCCTGGTCAACATGGTGAAACCCCGTCTCTACTAAAAATACAAAAAATTAGCTGGGTATGGTGGCGCGTGCCTGTAATCCCCGCTACTCAGGAGGCTGAGGCAGGAGAATTGCCTGAACCCAGGAGGCGGAGGTTGCAGTGAGCCGAGATCGCGCCATTGCACTCCAGCCTGGGTAACAAGAGCGAAACTCCATCTCAAAAAAAAAAAAAAAAAGAAAAAGTCACATGCATGTTTACAGTAGCACAATTTGCAACTACAAAAATATGGAACCAACCTAAATGTCCATCAAACAACAAGTGGATAAAGAAAATGTGGTATATACACACTATGGAATAGCTATAAAATGAAATAATGGCATTTGCAGCAACTTGGATGGAATTTGAGACCATTATTCTTTTTTTTTTTTTTATACCTAGTCTTACTGTGTCACCCAGGCTGGAGTGCAGCGGTGTGATCTCAGCTCACTGCAACCTCCACCTCCCGGGTTCAAGCAATTCTCCAGCCTCAGCCTCCCGAGTAGCTGGGACTATAGGTATGTGCCACCACGCCTGGCTAATTTTTTGTATTTTTAGTGGAGACAGGGTTTCACCTTGTTAGCCAGGATGGCGAGACCATTATTCTAAGTGAAGTAACTCAGGAATGGAAAGCCAAATATCGTATGTTCTCACTTGTAAGTGGGAGCTAAGCTATGAGGATGCAAAGGCATAAGAATAATATAATAGACTCTGGCAACTGAGAGGGAAGGTTGGGAGAGGGGTGAGGAATAAAAGACTACATATTGGGTACAGTGTACACTGCTCAGCAGGTGATCAGCTGTATTAGTCCATTCTCATACTGCTATAAAGATATACCCAAGACTGAGTAAATTACAAAGGAAAGATATTTAATTGACTCACAGTTCCACAGAGCTGGGAGGCGTCAGGAAACTTACAATCATGGCAGAAAGGAAAGCAAACATGTCCTTCTTAACACGGTAGCAGGAAGAAGAAAAATGAAAACCCAGCAAAGGAAGAAGCCCTTATAAAACTATCAGATCTCTGGCCAGGCACAGTGACTCACACCTATAATCCCAGCCCTTTGGGAGGCCAACACAGGCGGATCGCCTGAGGTCAGGAGTTTGAGGCCAGCCTGGCCAACAAGGTGAAACCCTGTCTCTACTAAAAATACAAAAATTAGCTAGTCATGGTAGTACATGCCTGTAATCCCAGCTACTTGGGAGGCTGAGGCAGGAGAATCACCCAGAAGGCAGAGGTGGCAGTGAGCTGAGATCGCTCCACTGCACTCCAGCCTGGGCAACAGAGTGAGACTCCATCTCAAAAATAAATAAATAAACAAATAAAACCATCAGATCTCATGAGAATTAACTCACTATCACAAGAACAGAATGGGGGAAACCGCCTTCATGACTAACCATCTCTACCTGGTCCCTCCCACAACATGTGGAGATTATGGCAACTACAATACAAGATAAGATTTGGGTGGGGACACAGCCAAACCATATCACAGCTATACCAAAATCTCAGAAATCACTACTGAAGAACTTATCCATGTAACCAGAAACCAAAAACTTTTCAATGTATCCATGGAGATTTCAATGGCTCCCAATGCTATTGAAAGAAGTAAAATAAGAGAAATAAGCTATCATACAGAAGGAAAGGGAAAAAAGACAGAAAATATGCAAGAGAGAAAGTAATGTTAGGGAATGAAATAGTAAACATACATTCCAAAAGACAGGTGAGATGAACAATCTAGAAAAAAAAGGAATCTAGGCTATGGTTTCCTGCCATGCCATACAAGTGAGTGAGCAACTATAGATAATTGTAACCAGAGCCCTAGTGATTTGGAATATCATATGTGAGATGTAAAACAAAAATAAGACCTTGTGTTTTTTTAATTTCATTTATTTAATCTTTAATTCCACTGACAGAATTATCCAGCCCTTGCTTAAAGGCTGAAAGTGACAGGGGGTTTATCACCTCAAGATGCAACTCATATACTGGAAAGTATCAATTTAAAAAACATCATCTTTAGGATTTCCACCTCCTAACAATATGGGAACTAAATACTCTGAAGGACCTTCCCGTTACAATCTAGTTCGTGCAATCTACAAACTAGATCCATAAGAGAGCATACTTTTCGAAGCATCACTGAGCTTACAGGAAGAAACAGAAGTCTCTAGGGATGAAAAACAAAAGAACAAACAAAAAATAGTAAGTTAGAATGGAGTGGGAGTTGTAAGCAATAAGCAAGCCCAAGGTCAGGGTTGTCTCCAGGAAAAATACCAACACTGAGAACCTGAGACTAAGCCTTGGGCTCACTCCAAAGTGGGAAACATGGGCAAGTGTAGGACTACTGCATGAATCCCAGATTCCAGAAGGGGGCACATGCAAATCATCTTTTCTGGAAAGTGTCCTGGATTCATGTCCTGAGGATGCCATGGCTAATGTCAGCCAAATATGAGCTCCACAAGCAAAGACTGCAAAATGTTAATGTAAATAAACCATCATGAATATGACTCAGAAGAAACAACCAAGAGCAGATTTAGATAGTAAAAGTCTTCATTTACTAGTTATCAGAACTAGAATATAAGACTATGCATGAAATGTTTGAGAAATAAAAGACAGAATCTAAAAATGGGCTGGGCGCAGTGGCTCACACCAATAATCTCAGCATTTTGGGAGGCCAAGGCGGGCAGATCACCTGAGATTAGGAGTTTAAGACCAGCTTGGCCAACATGGTGATATCGCATATCTACTAAAAACACAAAATTAGCCAGGTATAGTGATGCATGCCTGTAATCTCAGATACTCAGGAGGCTGGGGCTGGAGAATCGCTTGAACATGGGAGGCAGACGTTACAGTGAACCGTCATTATGCCATTGCACTCTAGCCTGGGTGACAAGAGTGAAATTCTGTCTCAAAAAAAAAAAATCTATAAATGAATGAGCAATAAAATTATTATATATGATGAGACAGATGTGGAAACAATCCAATAGAACTCTTAAGGGAGGCCAGGCATCGTAGCTCACACATATAATCCCAGCACTCTGGGAGGCTGAGGTGGGCAGATCGCTTGACCTTCTAGAGATGAAAGCTAAAATATCTGAGATGAAAACATATACTAGATAGGATTAAAGTGAGATCCTGTCTCTACAAAGAGATACAAAAAATTAGGGCCAGGTGTGGTGGCTCACACCTGTAATCCCAGCACTTTGAAAGGCTAAGGTGGGCAGATCACCTGAGGTCGGGAGTTCGAGGCCAGCCTGACTAACGTGGAAAAACCCCGTCTCTACTAAAAATACAAAATCAGCCAGGCATGGTGGCACACGTCTCTAATCCCAGCTACTTGGGAGGCTGAGACAGGAGGATTGCTTGAATTCAGGAGGCAGAGGTTGCAGTGAGCCAAGATCACGCCACTGCATTCCAAAGCTCCATCTCAAAAAATATATATACAAAAAAATTAGCTGGGTGTGGTGGCACACACTTGTAGTCAGCTACTTAGGAGGCTGAGGTAGGAGGATCACTTGAGCCCAGGAGGTTGAGGCTGCAATATGCCAAGATCGTGCCACTGCACTCCAGCCTGGGTAACAGAGCAAGATTCCAAGTCCAAAATAATAATAATAGTAATAATAATTAGATAGGATTAAAAGCAGATTAGATATTATAGGAAAAAAGATTAATGAACTTGAAGATACTAGTGATAGAAACTATCCAAAATGAACACAAATAGAAAAGAGCAAAGATGTGTTACTATTAGTGATCTGTAAGACAACTTCAGTACTAGCGGCCTAATACATGTGTAAACAAATTCCCTCAAAAGGGGTTGAGGGACAGAAAAAAACACTTAAAGAAATGCCAAAAAATTTCCATATTTGATGAAAACTATAAATCCACAGATCAAAATGCTTAATAAGCACCAAGCAGAAGAAACGTGAAGAAAACTACACCAAGGCACAGCACAGTGAAACAGCTCAAAAGCAATGGTAAAGAAAAAATCCTAAGATCAGCTCCAGGAAAAAGACATACTACGTTTGGTGAAATAAAGACAAAAATGGCAGCAGATTTCTTAATGGAAACAATGCAAATGAGAAGAGAGTAGGGCAACGACATATTTAAAGTGCTAAATTTAAAAATTCTCTATATCAGGCAAAAATATCTTTCAAAAATCCTCTTATCACCCCAAGGCCAGGTACCAAACAACCAGGGACAACCCCTATGATGCAGTCCCCAGTGAAATTATCCAATCCTAGGCCTATTTAACCTACCTCACCTATTCCTTTCCAAGGAAACCACAATAGAGGTGCCTACCCACAGGTGCCCTCCCTCTTTTTACCTCATGACTGACTTGGTATCTCCCCTAAATGGCCCTGTATGGCATGCTGCTTCTCCCCAGGGAGCTGTGAGTATTACAAAACTATAAAACTCTTTCTGGGTTCTTTCTCTTGATCTGCATTGGGTCTCACTGTACTCACCCAAGACAATATGGCTAAAATAAAATGTGGTACTTACAAAGAAATTCCCAGTACTAACTGCCTATATTAGAAGAAGATTGCATAATGACAACAACTTCCACCTTAGAAACCAGAAAAACTAGAGCAAATCAAAACCAAAGCAAGCAAGCTGGCGGGAGGGAGGGGAGGGAGGGAAGGGAGGGAGCGAAGGAGAGAGGGAGGGAGGGAGGGAAGGAAGGAAGGAAGGGAGGGAGGGAGGGAGGGAGGGAGATAGGGAGGGAAAGGAAAGGAAAGAAAAGAAATCAAGGCTTAAATCAATGAAATAGAAAACTGAAAAACAATAGAGAATATCACTGGATCAAAAGCTGGTTTTTTTCAAGATCAGTAAAACTCATAAAAGTCTAGCTAGATTCGTCAAGACAACAAAACAAAAAAGGAGACACAAATTACAAATACTAGGATTGAGACAGGTGACATTACTACAGATTCCATGAATATTTTAAAATAATAAGAGAATATGAACAGCTTTATATACTAACAAATTCCACAATGTAGATAAAATGAACACATTTCTGGAAAGATGCAAACCACCAAAACTCACTCAAGAAGGACTAGATAACCTGAATATATCAAAGAACAGAATTTGTAATTAAAACCCCTCAAGAAAAGAAAATTCTGGACCCAAATAGCCTTACTGGTGAACACAGTCAAACATTTAAAAAAGAAACACCAAGACTATACAAAAATTAAAAAGGACAGTATACTTTCTAATACATTCTCTGAGGCCAGTATTACTCTAACACCAAAACCAGACAAAGACATCACAAGAAAAGAAGGCTAAAAACCATAGCTCCTTATGAATGCAGATGTAAAAATTCTCAGCAAAATACTAGCAAATCATACCCAGCAACATATGAAAAGAAATATACAGGCCAGGCACAGTGGCTCATGCCTATAATCCCAGCACTTTGGGAGGCCGAGGCAGGTGGATCACCTGAGGTAAGGAGTTCGAGACCAGCCTGGCCAATGTGGTGAAACCCCGTCTCTAGTAAAAATATGAAAACTAGCTGGGCATGATGACGCGTGCCTGTAATCCCAGCCCAGGAGGTTGAAGCAGGAGCATCGCTTGAACCTGGGAGGCAGAAGTTGCA
>NW_016107348.1:500300-502084 GCF_001604975.1 Cebus imitator | reverse complement strand
CAATACTCCAGCTCAAAAAAAAAAAAAAAAAGGAATATATCGTTGGCCCTCCATATCTGTGGGTTCTGCATCCCTGGATTCAACCAATCATAGATTGAAAATACTAAAAAAAGAAAAAATGTTGGTGGCAGGGGACAAACATAATGGGAGCCAGCACTTTGGGAGGCCAAGGAGGATCACAGAGTCTTACTATGTTGCCTAGGCTGGTCTAGGCTGAAAGACAGCCTAGGTGACATAGTAAGACCACTGTCCCTGCAAAAAATAAAAATAAAAAATTAGCCAGTCATATTGGAGCATGCCTGCAGTCCCAGCTACTCAGCAGACTGAAGGGGAAGGACTGTTTGAGCCCAGGAAGTTGAGGATGCAGTGAGCTTTGTTTACATGCAGCACTCCAACACTGGCGGCAGAGCAAGACCCCATCGCTTAAAAAAAAAAGTCATGCCTGTACCAAACATGTTCAGACTTTTTTCCTTGTCATTAAACAAGACAGTATAACAACTACTTACATGGCATTAGATATTGTAAGTAATGTAGAGGTGATTTATAGTACACCAGGGGATGTACATAGGTTATACACCAACACTACACCATTTTGTATAAGGAACTTGAGCAACCACGGACTTCAGTATCTGGGCGGGTGGAGGGAGGGAGTCCTGGAATCAATCCTCCATACATAGGGAAGGGAAGACTGTATATGCCAATGCCAAATGGGATTTAGCAGAGGAATGCTAGGTTGGATTAATATACAAAAAATCAGTCAAAGCATTATGCCTGAATAACAAAGGACAAAAACAACATGATAATTTCAGTAGACACAGCAGTATTTGACAAAATTGCTTGAGCTCATGAGTTTGAGACCAGCCTGGGCAACATAGTGCGACCTCATCCCTACTAGAAAATTTCAAACATGACCCAGGTAGGGAAACATGTGCCTATAGTCCCAGCTATTCAACGGGCTGATGTGGGAGGGTCACTTGAGCCCAGGAGATTGAGGCTGCAGTGACCCACGATTACACCACTGTACGCCAGCCTGGGTGACAGAGCAAAACCCTGTCTCAAAAAATAAAAATAAAACCGCATCTCAACCTTGTGACACATCTCAAGACTAGATACTCAATAAATTATCAGTGCTTTATGAATGAACAGACAAAAACTTTCACAGACGCTATTACCTTCATTTACATATGAGAAAACTAAGGCTCAGATTTTTACCAAGGTCACACATCTAGATAAACATATGAAACAAAATCAGCTTGATTCCAGATCGTATACTTTTCCCACTATTTTCTAATCATAACAAAATATGGTGTGAAACATCTCAAAAGAAAGTTTAAGAGAGTTCCCAATTACTATATTTTTACTACATAGAATATAATAAAAATGTGGCTGGTAGCGGTGGCTCACACCCATAATCTCACTGCTTTGGGAGGCAAAGGTGGGTGGATCACTTGAGTTCAGGAGTTTGAGACCAGCCTAGGTAACATAGTGAAACCCCGTCTCTATTTAAAATACAGAAATTAGGCCAGGTGCAGTGGCTCATGCCTATAATCCCAGCATTTAAGAGGCCAAGGCAGATGGATCACCTGAGGACAGGAGGCAAAGGCAGGTGGATCACCTCAGGTCAGGAGGTCCAGACCAGCCTGGCCAACGTGGTGAAACCCCATCTCTACTAAAAATACAAAAATTAGCCAGGCGTAGTGGCAGGTGCCTGTAATCCCAGCTACTTGGGAGGCTCTGGCAGAAGAATTGCTTTAACCCAGGAGGCAGAGGTTGCAGTAAGCCGA
>NW_016107348.1:487418-498378 GCF_001604975.1 Cebus imitator | reverse complement strand
AGAGAGAGAAAGAAAGAGAAAGAAACATGACAACTAAAAGAACTGTGTGATCCTCGAATTCTGGACTAGGAAGAAAAAATAGCTATTTTTAAAAGCCATTTATAGAGAAAATTGATAAAATATAAAATTTAAATGTGGTCTATGTTAAATATTATCATGTCAACATTAAATTTCCTGATAACTATATTATGGATATATAAGAGAATGTCGTTGTTTATAGGAAATATATCCCAAAATATCTGGGTGCTCATGAGGCATGTCTCTAACTCACTCTAAAATGGCTCAGAACGAAACGATGCATACATAGACAGAGAAGGAGAGAGAATCATAAAGCAAATAGGGCACAATATAAATAACTGGATGGAGAATCTAGGTAAAGGTTGCATAGCAGTGTCTTGTATTGAAGTTTATCTTCAAGTTTTAAATTCTACACAAATAAAATATAAAAAACAAAAAAGAAACAGCCCTGACAAAGAAAAAAAGTCTCTATATAAGACTAAAAGAATTCTTTCTTAAGTAGAAAATAATAATTACAAGCGGTGGCTGGGTCTTACAATCAATGATACCTTATGTTTGGTGGAATAACAATACTAACAATTAATTATACAGTATCTACCACATGCCGGGAGCTCTTCTAAACCCTTTACATTTATTAAGTCATTTCATCTCCACAAAAACCCTATGAGGTAGAAATTATTATCTCCAATGTTCAAATGAGGAAACTGAGGTACAAATTCATTAAATGACTTGTCCAAGGCCACCAGCTAACACATGGCAGAGTCAGAATTCTAACCCAGGCAGTCAGCCTCCAGAGGGCATGCTCTTGGCCACCAGGTTGCATTCATCTTTGCGATTACCTTGGTTGGTCCTGTATATTCCTGACTTTCCACACCAGCCCTCTCTAGCATAGTATCCATCACATCATTCAGCTTGGCCACTTCTACTCTTTTATTAGGTTTCCTAAAAAATTAAAGTGGCAGACTTACATAATTAACATTGCAACAGGTAATTCTCAAATGGCAAAAGAATATAATATGTGTAAAGAGAATATGTATGCCCTCTAGGATATTAACAGCATTTTAAGCATTAGACCTATATCTATTAATCTATTGGGAGATCAGTAATATAGTAGAAGTAAGCAAGAAAATCCAAATAGTATGATTCTCTTTTTCATAAAAGAAAATAATGCTTCCAACCCCGAAATTCTATATACTATCACATAGGAGTGTAAGAACATTAAAAAATAAAGAATATGAGGAAATAAGCCTTAAACTTTTAACACTAGTTACTTCACAACATGAGAGAAGAAAAGGGACAAAGAAAAGGAAAAAAAAAACTATAGCAAAATGAAGAAATACTACTGGTTAAACACAGAATATAAAAGTACTTTATAGCATTTAAATATTATGCTATATATGTAAATATGTAAAATTGAATATGGAATTAGACAAATAAAATACATAAACATTGAACATACAATTGGAAAAATGAAAACACTGATTAGATGATGAAATTGTAGGAAATTATTATATTGGGTTTCTGCTGTAATTTTAATAATTCTGTTTAACAAAATACCAAGAAATATATATGTATATACTTATTCTTTCTGAGAAACACTTTAGAAAATAAACTGTACTTACATGGATGGGAAGAGCAAGAGTCTGTTTTCACTATCTGTGAGGAGAGTGGTGTATTTGCTACAATAAATAAGATAGGTAAATGTTATTTTAAGAAAATTTTCTGGCCTGTTCATCAATTAGCACAACTAACCCCCAGAATCTTGGTTTCTAAGTACTATCCTCCACTAAAAGGAATCAGAACCCCTTGGAGAAGTGACCCACCATTCATTCCAGGGCTGGAGTTGGAAAATACAAGATGAATCTGGAAGCCTTATCAAGTCAGAAAACAGGTGTTCAAATAATCATAAGGACATGTCCAAAGAACACAAGAGACTGCTCGAAGGAGCCACCTTTGGCCATTGGCCAAATCTGGAAAAATCTGACCCTCAAACTAATGGGCTAGGCACAGTGGCTCACACCTGTAATCCTAACATTTTGGGAGGGTGAGGCAGGAGGATCACTTGCAGTCAGGAGTTCGAAACCAGCCTGGCCAACATGGTGAAACCCTGTCCCTACTAAAAATACAAAGAATTAGCCGGGCGTGGTGATGGGCGCCTGTAATCCCAGCTACTCGGGAGGCTGAGGCAGGAGAATTGCGTGAACCTAGGAGGCTGAGGTTGCAGTAAGCCAAGATCATGCCACTGCACTCCAGCCTGGGCAACAGAACAAGACCCTGTCTCAAAAAAAAAACACTAAAAAAATTTTTTTAAATAAAATAAAATAAAAAATGATAGTAAAGAATTAAAATCCATCAAATAAAATAGAAATCCATCATTCCATATGATAAAATGACAACTAACAAATTGACAGAAGAAATGATGAACATACAGAAGAAATTTATGAAATTCATCAAGGCCTGGCACAGTGGCTCATGCCTGTAATCCCAGCACTTTGGGAGGCCGAGGTGGGTGGATCACCTGAGGTCAGGAGTTTGAGACCAGCCTAGCCAACAGGGCAAAATCCCATCTCTAGTATAAATACAAAAATTAGCCAGGCACCTGTAGTCCCAACTTCTCAAGAGGCTGAGTCAACAGAATTGCTTCAACCCAAGGGGCAGAGGTTGCAGTGAGCAGGGATCATGCCACTTCACTTCAGCCTGGGTGACAAAGTGAGACTTCACCTCAAAAACAAACAAACAAAAAATCATCAAAAGATCTATAACTAATGAGTTGTTAGGAAATACATACTAAAGTATTTGGTGGTAGAAGAATTTGATTACTTACTCTTAAATAGTTTGAAAATATGTGCATGTATATGCATGCTTATATGTGTATAAGAGCAAATGAGACAAAGTATAAACAGCCAGTGACTCAAGATAGAGGGTGTATAGGCATTCCTTTTCCCATTTTTGCAACTTTTTATGTCTGAAGTTACATAAAAATAAAAGGTTACCAAAAAATGAATTCCATTTAATTCTCTTGGGCAAAATATTGTTCTGAAACATACCATCACAATGAAATGCAATATAACATACATATTGGAAAGACAATATCAAAAGAGTGACAGCCTCTGCATATTTTGTTATAAAACCTTAGTCCAAAGTTCTAGTTTTCTAAACTATAAATCATTCAAGTGTTGTTTCAGAAAATAAAAGCAAGATCCCATTTTCAATCCCATAACTAGAAATCAAAGGTGACAAGATGAGTAGTCTGTGATGCGGAGCCAAGCCCTGGAGTGTGCATTATGAGATGCACCCTCAAGGGCTACTTTCCTTTGTCTCTATGATCATTGCTCAAAATCATTCCTAAAGGGCATAGTCATATGTTCAAAACAAAGTCCCATTTTTTAAGAAGTTCAAAATCAAACGGCAGGAAAAAAAATGAATAATTTTTTAATCGCTAACATCCCAAACTCTTTTAAGTACTTAATTTGTATCTTTCTTAATTGTATTAGGATGGCTGGCTTAATGTTTCCTCATTTCAGTTCATATATTGCTTAAGAATATGAGTATACTATTCTCAGGTTCTTCTATGCATGGGAAGGAGCAAAAAGTTCAACTTGTCAGGTATTCTTTTTTTTGAGATGGAGTTTTGCTCTTGTTGTCCAGGCTGGAATGCAATGGCGGACCTTGGATCTCTGCAACCTCTGTCTCCCGGGTTCAAGTGATTCTCCTGCCTCAGTCTCCCTAGTAGCTGGGATTACAGGCACCTGTCACTATGCCCGGCTAATTTTTTTGTATTCTTAGTAGAGACAGGGTTTCACCATGTTGGCCAGGCTGGTCTTGAACTCCTGACCTCAGATGATCTGGCCACCTCGGTCTCCCAAAGTGCTGGAATTACAGGTGTAAGTCACCGTGCCCAGCTAGGTATTCTTTACATATCATGGTACTCACTCATCATAATACTCCAAACCTGAAACTCCTGTACTTGACACAATATGAAATTCTTCAGGAATCAAAGTATCTGTTAGTCTCTTTGGCTTAAAAGCAAAGCAAAGCAAAAGAAAAGAATGAATACATTAATAGATTAAAAAATTCACTTGCACAAGTCCTAATTCCTAACCCAAAGAGATACAATTTTTTAAGTTAAGAAATTTTGACTAGAGGAATAACAATATTTTCAGTAATGCTGATTATAGCAAATGACAAAAACTAAGCAGAGCACACATTTCTAAAATAACCATGAATTAAAGAATAACCTTGGTTCTAGTATTAGTTACATGTATCCCACATATTCAGAAGTTTATTGATTATTTTCCTTTAAATTAAGCAGAGAATTTAAAATTCAACTTAGCAAGATACAAAAGATAAGAATCCTACAACTTCATCTGTGCATTTCTGGGGGGAAAACAATCAAATCTCCCACACTGTGTTTTTCAGATTAAAACAGATTAACTGTCGTTTGGAAAATGGCTTAAAAGAAGGTATTTTCATCTTTTCCTGCTAAATACCCTTTTCCCGTTTTAAGAAATAATTCGAAAATGCTATTAAGATTGGTGAGCAATGCAGGTTGTTATAGTATGATATTGTTTTATATTTTGGAGACATAAGTTTTAAAAATATATTGGGAGAAAAGATTATTTGTCAAATACTTTATTTACCTTATGGGGTACCATGACACCATCGTGTGACTGCAATGAAGGGGCCAAATGCGGGGGACAAACTGCTTTCTCCTTAGTCTGTCCTTTGGCATATGTAACATTATACAGAAAAGAAATATCCCTAAAAAGTAAGAAAAATATATTTACAAAATAAATTTTCTATCTGGATACCACATAACAGCAGGTAAGATACACACATATCCTTCTAATGGGTAAGACGGTCCTTTGTGTCAGCAAAACTGATCTCCTTACCTAACACTTTACTAAGACTGAGGCATTAAACATGAGTTCCCCCACGCTCTTTCTCTTCACCTGAAATTTCTCATTCATATCACAAACTCTTTCCTTTAGTATCAGTTTAAAATATATTCTCTTCCCTATGGTTATTCCCTCCACTAGGTCCTTGGTTCCATCTTTGCCCATATCCTCAGGAGTCTCATTCCATCAGTCATAACTTCTGCATATCTCCCACTCTACTGGAACATTCCCTTTGATCTATAATGAACTTTTTCCCCTTCTAAAAATCTTTCTTTGACCATGCATTGCTGTCATGTTGTTGCTGTTATTATTATTATTTTTTATTTAGTGTATAAAAATTTTCTGGGGGTTGTATGTTGTTGTTGTTGTTGTTATTATTATTATTATTATTATTTGAGACAGAGTCTCACTCTGTTGCCCAGGCTGGACTTGTGATGGCACAATCTCAGCTCACTGCAACCTCCACCTCCTGGGTTCAAGCAATTCTCTTGCCTCAGCCTCCTATGTAGCTGGGATTACAGACACGTGCCACCACACCCAGCTAATTTTTTGTATTTTTTGTATAGATGGGGTTTTGCCATGTTGGCCACGCTGGTCTTGAACTCCTGGCCTCAGGTGATCCATCTGCTTCAGCATCCCAAAATGCTGGGATTACAGGCATGAGCCAATGCACCCAGCTGCTGTCATGTAATTATGATCTATCAATGGATCAACTGATTGAGCTATCATTGCTCACTCTCTGTTAAACATCAAACTTCCTGAAATTGTACTGCAATCTGACTTCCACCCATACCTCTCTTCTGAAACTATTTTCTAGAAAGCTGATTATGATTACCACCACCACTGCCAAGTTAAACAATCTCTTAGCAGTTACCTTCTACCACACTTCCCTGAAATATTTTCCAGGGTTGATCACATTTGCAACTTTTCTGTGAGTCTTTAAATTATTTCAAAATAAGAAGTTTAATCAAACAAAATAAAGAAAAGTAGAGAAAAAAATCCTCTGGGAACCAAGAAGTGCCCACTTCTTGGTCCCTGGGTTCTAGGATTGTACATGAACATGCCGAAAATTCATTAATTTGCTCAGCAAATATTTATTAACCATATTATAAGTAACAGAAAGTACGCTAGATGAAAGGAATACAGAACTATTTTTATAAATAGACATAGTCCCTACCATTGGAGAGCCTTCAATATAGAGGTGAAGATTCTCAAACCAAATAAAAGTATGAAGACTATTGTAACAGAGAACAGAATGTCACTGGAACAACTAATAACAACACCTAAATACAATTTTGACTGGGTCAGGGAAAAACCTCAGAAGGTAGTAACAGTGAAAACAAAAAACTGATTTGGATTTAGGTAAGCAACCAAAAGGCGTAAGTATTTCAGGTAGAGAACAGCATATGCATAGGTCCTGAGACAGGACAGCACACTGTGACTTCAGTGAACTGAAAATTGAGTCTAGTTGGCCCTTTAACACCATAGCCTTGAACAGTGTCGGTCTGATTGTACATGAATTTTTTTCACCCAGACAGACTGAAAATACAGTTTTCACTGGATATAAAACCCTCATATACAGAGGGCCAACTTTTCATACACATGAGTTTCTGACGCATGTATGGCTGACTGCAGGAATGGAGTATACACAGATTCTGGTATGTGCAGATGTCTGAGAACCAATACCCAACATATACTGAGGGATGACTTACTGAGGGATGACTGAACATATAGTTGAAGTATGAAGAATAAAATTATTGAAATTAGAGCACTAAACATGGCAAGTCATGCATAAAAGGTTGGGCTTTCTTCTAAGAGAAGCTAGAAAGCTTTTATAGACGAAATGAAATTTTAAATTCTTTTAGAATGACTATAATGGTTACAATATTGTGAAATGGTGGGAGAGGGTGTGCTTTGAGGGCAATGTCATTTGGCAGCTGATGTGGCATGTGAGATTGGTGGCAACAGGCCAATTTTTGTGCCCCAGGAAGATCCTGAAATATATGACGTTGACCATAAACTATTTTTAAAGGTATATTCGTAGTAAAAGACATCAAGCTACTGATGTCCTGTGCTGTGATATTCTGGTTCTCTTGGACATGTCTAGGGGAGAAATGTTAGAGCTTATTTCCCAATTCTTGGGATTCTTTCTCTGCTCCACCATCTTATAGGTTTTAGATAGTCACAAAGATCTGAACAAGCTACTCTCAGGATGATGGAACAGCAGTTCCTATCATACCAACAAATGCTGGAGAAGTTGGCCATTACAATTGTTTTGTTAGCTAAAAATAATGAATGCTTCATGTATATATATATCTATGTGTATGTATATGTATATACACCCATAAAACAGTATATATAATAAAATACCTTATTATTTTTAAGATAGAATATATGTACACACACATAATCATCTAAACAATATGTTGGGGCCAGGCTAACGCCTATAATTCTAGCATTTTGGGGAGCTGAATAACCTGAGGTCAAACATGGTAAAAAGCCTGGCCAACATGGTAAAACCTTATCTCTATTAAAAATAAAATTTAAAAACTAGCCAGGTGTGGCAGCGGGTGCCTGTAATCCCAGCTACTCAGGAGGCTGAAGCATGAGAATTGCTTGAACCTGGGAGGGGGAGGTTGCAGTGAGCCAAGATTGCAGCAGTATATTCCAGTCTGGGCAACAGAGCAAGACTCCATCTCAAAAAACAATTTTTTAAAATAAAATTAAAAAGTAAAGAATACGTTGATTTGGTAATTATCACTCAAATTTTCTCCAAAAGCCACTTTAGGAGCCTTCTGTGTTTCTATACATTATTAAAGTATTGGGTACTGCTATGGTTTGAATGTGTCCCTTAGAAGTTCATGTGTTGGAAGCATAATTGCCATTTTAACAGTATCATTATGAAGTGAAACCTTTAAGAGGTGATTAGGTTATTTATTTTTAGAAGAAGCCTGTTTTGCCAGTCGCAGTGGCTCACGCCTATAATCCCAGCACTTTGGGAGGCTAAGTCGGGTGGATCACGAGGTAAGGAGTTCGAGACCAGCCTGACCAATATGGTCAAACTCCATCTCTACTAAAAATACAAAAATCAGCCAGGCATGGAGGCATGAGCCTGTAATCCCAGCTACTCAGGAGGCTGAGGCAGGAGAATTGCTTGAACCAGGGAGGAAGAGGTTGCAGTGAGCAGAGATCACACCACTGCATTCCAGTTTAGGTAACAGAGTGAGATTCCATCTCGAAAAAAAAAAAAAAAAAAGCAGCAGCAGCCTATTTGTTGAAAATTTTTTTTATTAAAAATAATATGTTTTTTCTTCATAAAACTCTGTGATAAAACACCAGCCTCCACTCTTCTGAAAAATCTATTTTAACAACAAAAACAAAAAACAACTTTGATTCTTAACCATAACACAATCACTGGATTTTATTTATTTAACTTTAAGAAATCCTCCATCTCATTCTTCAGCCTCTAGATTAAACCAAGCTCATAATTCAAACTTTTCTGCAAGTCATCATTGGCTGAGTTATGTGTATATTTAAACATGTCTTTTATTTGAAGTTGTCAATTCCACCCTGTTCTGGGAGTTTTTCCCACGGGCACTTCATACCAGCTCCTTTAGCCCTTCCAACAATTTTGTGAATATCCAATGTTCTGCATTCGATTCTTTCCTGCTTAAAAGATCTAGACTGATTTATTTAAAGAGTTGTCAAAAAATATTACTCACAGAATATTTGCTTTGTTGTTTTATATTTTACTGCTGGGTTCTCGGTGACTGAGGTTCTTGGACCAGCCATCTCTTTTTGTGAATACTATTAGTTGTACACACGTGCATTTGTTTCCTTTTTTTTTCTTTTGTAATTTCTTTTTATTTTTTACAAATTATACCATGATACAATTTGACAAAAATTATTCATGTGAAAGTTTCCTTTAACATTTTATAAGTTAATCAAGTGCACACCACAAAAAATTTTTGGTTGTTGTTTAAACAGGGTGGTGTTGTGATTTTAGTATTATGCAACCTTAAGTTGAGACTACACTCAGAAATAAGCTTCAAAAACGGCATTACTAAAGATTGGGAGTGAGCAGTTAAAAAACAAAACAAAAAAAAAAACAAAAACCATGCAGGGCAGTTGTGCTGCAGGAAATCAGATGTTCTCATAAGTCTTCAGTGCCACCAAACTTAAACCAGTCCTCCAAAAAAGATGAAGGCATTCTGGATAAATAACAGCAATTCCAGGGGATACCACAACTTTTTCTTTAGCAACATAACCTCCAAAAATAATCCACATAGATGCAATCAGAGATCCAAAAGCCAACATGAAACCAATAAACAGCCAAATACCAGCACCTGTTTGACCCAGACAACCTTCACTGTTAACTATCACCTGGGACTTGTCCATTCAATACTGCATTAATTATTAGGAAGGCTATGGTTTCTTTAACACCACAGGCATGGTATGAGTGGTTAAAATCGTCCATGGGGGAATAAATAACAGCTGCATCTATGATAATCCCCCAGCCTGTAAAAAATAGTACACCAGCAGCAATGGAAGCAAAAATATTGCCCTTCTCCCCTCCCCTCCTCCCCCTCACCCTCACCCTCTCCCCTGCTCCCCTTCTCCCCCTCACCCTCTCCCCCGCTCCCCCTCACCCCCTCCCCCGGCCCTGCATCAATGCATTTTGAGCATCTCAAGCCCTCTAGAAATCCAGACCGTTTTCTCAGGTCAGTGCAGCCGCGTCGTGCAGTGGGTCTGGAACCCGGTGTAGCGCCGCGCCGGCCCGCCTCACTTCCCCAGTTTCAGCCAAGAAAACAAAACGGCCACCGCCTCCAGACCCGTGCACTAGTTTTCTATTGGTGCCACAACAAATTACCACAAATTTAGTATCTTAAACAACACAAATGTATTATCTTACTGCTCTATAGGTCAGAAGTCCAACAGGGTCTCAAAGTGCTAAAATCAAGGCGTTGGCAGGGCCGTGTTTCTTTCTGGATGCTCTAGAGGAAGATCCATTTCCGTGCTCATTTGGGTTGTTAACAATTCAATTCCTTAAAGCTGTAAGACTGTGAGCCCCGTTTCCTTGATAGCTGACAGCTGAGCTTTCATTAGAAGTCCTAGCTTCTAGCAGCCAAATTCATTTCTTGACTGCTTTTCCCCTTCCTCCATTTTCAAAGCCAGCAATGGCAGGCTGAACTCCTCTCACACTTCAAATCTGTCCTCTTCCTTCCTCATCTCTGTGACCCATTTGACCGCCTTCCTTTCCCACTTTTAAAGATTCAGGTGATTAGGCTGGGCCCACCGTGACAATCTAGGATAATCGATCCATCTCAATGTCCTTAACCTCTATCATATCTGCAAAGTCCCTTTTGCCAGGTAAGGTATGTATTCACAGGTTCTGAGATTACGGTGAAAATGTTTTAGTGGGGTCAGGGGGATATTATCCATCAACCTGACTTCACACTTAAAAAACTCCAACTCAGTCATTTGACATTAAAACTTTATTTTTTGCTTTGTTTTGTTTTGTTTTGAGAGGGAGTCTCGCTGGGTCGCCCAGGCTGGAGTGCAGTGGCACGATCTCTGCTCACTGCAACTTCTACCTCCCAGGTTCAAGCAAGTCTCCTGCCTCAGCCTCCCAAGTAAGGCTGGGATTACAGGCGTGCACCACCACACCTGGCTAATTTTTGTACTTTTTGTAGTGACAGGGTTTCACCATGTTGCCCAGGCAAGTCTCAAACCCCTGACCTCAAGTGATCTGCTCACCTCAGCCTCCCAAAGTGCTGGGATTACAGACGTGAGCCACTGCACCTGGCCAGCATTAAAACTTTAATGTGCTGGGTGCGGTGGCTCACGCCTGTAATCCCAGCACTTTGGGAGGCCGAGGCGGGTGGATCACGAGGTCAAGAGATCGAGACCATCCTGGTCAACATGGTGAAACCCCATCTCTACTAAAAATACAAAAAATCAGCTGGGCATGGTGGCACGTGCCTGTAATCCCAGCTACTCAGGGGGCTGAGGCAGGAGAATTGCCTGAACCCAGGAGGCGGAGG
>NW_016107348.1:464046-487379 GCF_001604975.1 Cebus imitator | reverse complement strand
GTGAGCCGAGATTGCGCCATTGCACTCCAGCCTGGGTAACGAGAGCAAAACTCCATCTCAAAAAAAAAAAACTTTAATGTCAGCTTATTGCCACATTCAGATATAGTTAACTTTCAAAGCACTTCAAACAACTCATAATACTAATTATTGCTACTAATAATTACAACCATGATCCGGAAGCAGAATAAAATATAAAGCCTCAGGATATAAAAGTCAATAGGACAAGTTTCTGCCACTTTTTCTTGCACTGAAACATAGCTGAGTAATAGCACCTACATTTAAACAGCACATTATAGTTTTACAAGTGCTCTTGCATCCATTATCGTATTTGTGCTTTACAAAATCCCTGGGAGGCACACAAAACTGGGCAAGTCTACTATTCCCTTCTTACATATGAGAAAATGGGACTTCAGAAAGACTAAGTAACCTACTCAAGTATGTTAAGTATAAACATTTCTTTCAGAAGTGACATTTAAGTGAGGGGCATGCATGGAGTAAACTGATAAGTGAACAATACATAGAAAACTAGCAGGTCCACATCTTCACAGGGAAAATGTTGACATTTAGAATATTTGTAGGAATGAGAAAAAAACAACAGTATTTGCTGACTGGATCTGAAACAGTGTAAAGATGAAGCGCTCCCTTTGGAGAGATCCAGAAATTAAGCTTTTGTTTTTCAAGGTTTTCCACATCGTGAGCTATGTTACCTAGTTCCTTCTTCTAAAGATAGACACACAGGTAGAAGAGGCACTAGAGGCATTCTGCCTGTTGGATCTCGTCCTCTTACAAGGGTCCAATAGGGAATAGGAGAGTACAGAGACAAGCATACAAAGCCATGCAAAAAACAAATTTAAACCAAAAGTATGTAAAGCCAGCACCTATTTCTGCCCTAATAATCATACACAAAAAGACGGTCTTTGGTATTTCTGGATTGTATTCTGATTCAAAGAAACTAAATTTTATACTCTATGATTAAGTGACTTTTCCAATTCTACCCTTCCGAAGGTAATCATACAAAATGAGAAAACAACTCTATTTGTCAGCATCTAACCTCACTCTTCCTTCTTTACCTTCCAGCTCCCGTGAAGGAGACAGGATGGTCAATCAGGTATTTGAATTTATTCCTTCGAACAGGATGATGCCAGACATGGTCCACAAGGCGGGGAAGAGTGCCCTGGGAAAAAGCAAATACACATGAATACCCAGCAGAGGGTGCTCTAATCAAATGAAATTTATGAATAGTTTCGAATAAGTGCTTTATTTACAGTAAGGGCACTTGGATACTCTAAGGAAAAAAAAAGAGAGCAGAATTGTTATTAGATGGCATAAAAACTAAAAGTAGAATAATTCTATAGTAAGTGAAAAACATTAAGAGGTGATGATTGGCCGGGCACGGTGGCTAACGCCTGTAATCCCAGCACTTTGAGAGGTCAAGGCAGGCAGATTACCTGAGGTCAGGAGTTTGAGACCAGCCTGGCCAACGTGGTGAAAGCCCGTCTCTACTAAAAATACAAAAAATTAGCTGGCGTAGTGGCGGGCACCTATAATCCCAACTACTCAGGAGGTTGGGGCATAAGAATTGTTTGCACCAAGAAGATGGAAGTTGCAGTGAGCCAAGATGGGGTCACTGCACTCCAGCCTGGGTGACAGAGTGGGACTTTGTCTAAAAAAAAAAAAAAAGAGTTGTAATGATCATTTTAGTAAATCCACATAAAAACAGGTCAATGGAAATACCTAAGCCTTGGAAATAATTTACATAAAAGACAAGTTTTCAATCTAAGCAATTACTTGAAGAAAAAATTTTAAGGCCAGGCATGTTGGCTCACACCTACAATTCCAGCACTTTGGGAGGCTGAGGCGAGTGGATTGCTTGAGCCCAGAAGTTCGAAACCAGCATAGACAACATGGTCAAATCCCATCTTACAGAAAATATAAAAATTAGCCAGTCATGGTGACACAGACCTATATAGTCCCAGCTACTCAGGTGGGAGGATCACCTGAGCCAGGGTAGTAGAGGCTGCAGTGAGCAACAGTCAGGCCACTACACTCCACCCTGGGTGATGGTAGTAAGACCCTGTCTCAGTCACTCAATCTGAAAAAATTTAAGTCTACCTGGAATATATAATATATTTGTAATAAATACTTAAAGAATCAGATTCCAAAAAAATAATGTTCTCCATTTCTCTACATATGTACATACTAACCTTCGGAGTTTTAATTTTCTTAGGAGGCAGTAAGTTTTCAGGACAAGGACCGGCATTGGCCGAATAGGTCAGAGAAAGAAGAACTTCTTCAGGAATGAAGTCATTCTGAAGAGAAGTAGGAAGGGGTTTTGAACGATCCACCAAATTTTTTTTCTCCTTTAGCTCAGGAAGTCCTAAGAAAGTAGTGGAAAAGAAAAGTTCTTACTATATATTTTTTAAGTTTGGTGGCGCTTCTCAGACTGCCTCATCAATCCCATCTATTTGTTTCTAACAGAGAGAAACATTGCTTCTATTCGACAAGAATAGTAACAAATAACATTTTTAAAACACTGAACATCATCTAGTCAAGAGAAATCATACTCATCTTGTCTACCCTACTCACATTACATCAGATGCAGTTTTAAAAACTCAGGTACAAAGATGAACCTGCATGATTCTCAATTCAAGGTTGAAAATTAAACTCACTTCTCTTGCTAACTGGGATAGCCTTAAGAAGATGGTAATGAATATCTATTTTCCCTTTCATATGAAAATGACAAATCTCTCTCCCAAGCTGTCAAATTATTTAGTAATTTTTTTCTTACATGGATTCAAAGGTGAGAATAATTGCATTAAACCGAGGCATTTACAGAGTGGAAAGGATCTGGGTTGGGCTTAAAAGTAAAAATGGGGCCAAGTGCAGTGGCTTACGCCTGTAATCCCAACGCTTTGGGAGGCCAAGGCGGGTGGATCACGAGGTCAGGAGTTCAAGACCAGCCTGGCCAACTTGATGAAAGCCCGTCTCTACTAAAAATATAAAAATTAGCCGAGCACAGTGGCAGGCGCCTGTAATCCCAGCAACTTGGGAGGCTGAGGCAGGAGAATCACTTGAACCTGGGAGGCAGAGGTTGCAGTGAGCCAAGATCGAGCCATTGCACTCCAGACTGGGTGACAAAGCAAGACTCCATCTAAAAAAAAAAAAAAGTAAAAATGGAACTGGGGTTGTTGCAAATGAGAGTGGAATAATCTGAACTGACAAATCTGTGGAATGGGAACTGTAAAGAGTGTTCTACCCTGCCTGAATAGGGCGGAGTAGTAATAAAGGCAGGTAGTAGGGCTAATAGGAAAAGCCCTCCTATGAAGTCAGTTAGGCAGGGTTGAGTTCTCATTGTTCTTAATTCATGCCCCTAATACGGTATGGTTCACATGTATTTCTATAAGGAGGAAACATGCTTTGATCACTATCAAAAGTTGTTACAGTTTACATTACCAAATCTCTGTCTCCCGAGAGCTTGAGATCAAAAGAAACAGGGGAAAAAAAAAAAAAAGTTTGGTGGGGCTTGGAGCTTTAGCACAAGGTGCAAGTGAGATTGGGAAAAGCTTTAACAGAACACCGGGTAAGGATAACTGATTCTTAATTCTAATATAGACCTGCATATGAATGAAAATCTTAAGGAATTCCTCTCATTTAGAAAAAGTACTAAAAGCTGATACAAATTGACACGTTGTACTAAACTGCATTTCTCTTATCTCTGCTATTATTTATTTTGAGATGGAGCCTTGCTCTGTCCCCCAGACCGGAATGCAATGGCACAATATCGGCTTACTGCAAACTCTGCCTCCTGGGTTCAAGCGATTCTCCTGCCCCAGCCTCCCAAGTAGCTGGGACTACAAGCGCGAGCCACCATGCCCAGCTAATTTTTGTATTTCCAGTAGAGATGGAGTTTCATCATATTGGCCAGGCTGGTTTCGAACTCCTGACCTCAGGTGATCCTCCCATCCCGGCCTCCCAAAGTGCTGGGATTACAGGCGTGAGCCACTGTGTCCAGCCTCGCTATTACTTTTTCAAAGTTCCTTAAAGCCAAAGACCAGGAACCAAAAAACCAAAACAAAAAAACCCAACTATTGATATTTAGGGTGAATTTAAAACAATATACAAATCTACATTTGAAAAACACACACAGTATTTAGGTGGAGTAGTGAAACAGGATGCTGACTCAAAATACTGTAAAAGGAATGACTTCTTGTTTTATTTAAGCAAGTGTGTTAGAAAAAGTGTAGCTAATCAAGGCATTCTCAATCTCAGATTTTAAAAACCGGCTGAGGCCGGGCGTGGTGGCTCACGCCTGTAATCCCAGCTCTGGGAAGCTGAGGTGGACGGCCATAGGGTCAAGAGTTTGAGATCAACCTGGCCAATATGGTGAAACCCTGTCTCCACTAAAATTATGAAACAATTCACCAGGTATGGTGGCGCATGCCTGTAATCCCAGATACTCGGGAGGCTGAGGCAGGAGAATTGCTTGAACCCGGAGGTGGAGGTTGCAGTGAGCCAAGATGGTGCCATTGCACTCCAGCCTGGGCAATATAACGAGACTCCATCTCAANAAAAAAAAAAAAAACACGATGACTAGAAGGTGATTTCTGTTTTTCGGCCATGACCGTTTATGACTTCAAAATCATCGAAGTTTACCTCTGGTCTCTTCCTTGGCTACAGATACTTTTAACTTTTTGCTCTCAGATGTCGATGCAGAGTTTAGCGGGTTGGAGGGCGTTTTCGGAAGAGACATAATAAACACTGCCACCTATCACTTTGTTTAGTAATTCGAAATAGTCTTCTGGAAAGCTAATTTAGACACAAATCAGCGCTGCACTGGGACTTGCAGGCTGTTACATAGTCCTGCAGCCAGAGGAAAAAAGAAAAAAAAAGACGACACCCATTAAGTACTTAGGTTCAGATCGCAGTTAAGAATTCATCTAGCATGGTTTTCCTTCTTCGGGGCGACCGCTATGTTCTAGGGTCATGTGACGCGATTAAGAAGCCTTAGCGGACGCGTCAGGTCAGGGTCAGGGTCAGGGTCACGGAGGAGGGCGGGAAGGACCCGCTCGGCGGCCGCCAGCACCCCTAACGGGCGCCACTCTCCGCAAGTAGTTCGGCTGGGGACCCCGACCTTCCCCACAGGCAGCGGGCTCGCGCGCCAGTTCCACAAACTCGAGAGCTGTGCAGGGCTCGCACTGTTTCTTGATTTAAAATGACGGGAAAGGGACACCCACGATCCTACCCACACACTGCGTTCCCACCCGGCATCCAGTCACTTCGCCCTTTCCTAGAACGCCTGTTTGTCGTCATAGAAACCCAGGACCCCGAGGCTTAGTGGCCTCAATAGGGGCTGCCTTCGGCGGTGCCGGCGGAGGAGGGAGACAGCTAAGACAATCCCTTCAGCCTCTTGGGGTTTCTTGTGTTCTAAATCACAGCGTGGGTTCAACAGTAATGGAGAAGAAAAAGGTTTAATCCGGCCGTTGCCACAGAATCCGAAAGTGTCTCACCCCGGAGCTTCCGGCTGCGGGCCGGGTCAGTGCGCAGGCGCCGGCGGCGGCTCGCTGGACGGGAAGACCCTTGCGGCCCGTGACGCACGCGGGTTATGCCAGGGTCTTCGGAGAGTTGTTTCCATCTCTCCAGCTCTCTTTTTTGTTGCTTTGCACATTTTTCTTTTCTTTTCTTTTTTGAGACGGAGTTTCACTTTTGTCGCCCAGCCTGGCGTGCAATGGCGCGATCTCGGCTCACTGCAACCTCCGCCTTCTGCGTTCAAGGATTCTGCTTTCTCAGCCTCCAGAGTAGCTGGGATTGCAGGCGCCCGCCACGACGCCCGACTAATTTTTGTATCTTTAGTAGAGACGGGGTTTTACCCTATTGGCCAGGCTGGTCTCAAACTCCTGACGTCAGATGATCAGCCCGCCTCGGCCTCCCAAAGTGTTGGTATTAACAGGCGTGAGCCACAGCGCCCAGCCGCTTTGGATATTTTTCTAAAAGCCAGACTCAGGGAAGTTGGGTAATAAGAAACTGGGTCCCTAATTGGGTAAGCCGTCCAGTTCTTTGCATTTCGATCACGTCTTCGTTGGACCCTTAAACGCCTCCCGGAGCACAAGGAAGTTCTCCTCGGTCCAGATTTTTCACCCCTTTGGAGCAGGGAAGGAGGATTGAGGTTGGGTGGAACCAGCTCTGGTAAAATTGTCGGGTCTTCTGGCTTAAAAACCTGCTCTCAGGAAATAAAACCATCAGCGCTTTGGCTCCGAACTGAGGCACGGTTCGGTGAGGGATCGTTTCATATGAAGGCAGCGATTTAGTGCCAAATAATGAACCGCCGGGAGAAGCCCAGCGTCTAGATGCTTCCAGATGCGGAGGAAACTTTTATTCAATCACCATGTTCCTTAGCACCTAGTACAGTGCCTGGACAAACGTGAAAATCAGTTGGACAGTTCTGTGTTGACAGAATTAAGGTTGTTTTCTCGTTTTGAGAGGAGGGCTTTGGAGAAGGTTCCGTTTAGGACTTTTGGATATATTGAGTTTGCAGTAAGATTGAGATATCTGGTTGGAAATGGGAAATAACTATTTGATTATGTATTAACACATGGGTATGAAGCTCTCAGCAAAGGGCTAAAGTTGAATGGATGAGGCAGGGCGCGGTGGCTCATGCCTGTAATCCCAGCACTTTGGGAGGTTGAGGCGGGCGGATCATTTGAGGTCAGGTCCAGACCAGCCTGATCCACATGGTGAATGAAACCCCCTTTCTACCAAATACAAATACCAAATTCAAAAATTAGCCCAGTGTGGTGGCGCACGCCTGTAGTCCCAGCTACTCGGGAGGCGAGGCAGGAGAATCGCTTGAACTTGGGAGGTGGAGGTTGCAATGCCATCGTACTCCAATCTGGGCAACGAGAGGGGGCGGGGAGTGGGGGGAGGAAGTTGAATGGATGAGTGACTGAGTGTGGTGGCTCTTGCCTTAGTAATCCCAGCATTTTGAGAGGCTTAGGCTAGAAGATGGCTTGAGACCGGGAATTTGAGACCAGCTTAGTCTCTAATTTTATCTTTTATCTTTTTTTTTTTTTTTTTTGAGTTGGAGTCTCGCTCTGTTGCCCAGGGTGGAATGCAGTGGTGTCATCTCAGCTCACTGCAACCTGCCTCCCAGGTTCAAATGATTCTGTGGAGCCTTAGCCTCCCAAGTAGCTGGGATTACAGGCATGAGCCACCACGCCTGGCTTATCAACTCATTTTCTAAGTGCGTGGGCAGGGATTTATACACACATCTGCAGGCACTTAGAGCATGCAAAGCTCCCTAAAGGAATCTGAGGGGGAAGTAGACCAATATTTGTATTTAATATAGCAAAAAAAAAAAAAAGAGGTACCAATTAGAAACTTTTATTTTTTATTTTTGACAGAGTCTCACTCTGTTGTCCAGGCTGGAGTACAGTGGCGCCATCTAGGCTCACTGCCTCCCAGGTTCAAGCAGTTCTCCTGCCTCAGCCTCCTGAATAGCTGGGATTACAGGCACGTCACCATGCCCTGCTAACTTTTGTATTTTTTAGTAAAAATGGGATTTCACCATATAGGCCAGGCTGGTCTCAAACTCCTGACCTCAAGTGATCAGCCCGCCTTGGCCTCCCAAAGTGCTGGGATCACAGGCGTGAGCCACAGCACCAGACCTCCAATTAGCAACTTTTAAAAGCAGACACTGAGGAGGAAATCTAGGCACTACTCAAGCACTTTCCAAGGGAAAGAGTAGCTTCTAGTATTGCTTCTACGCAATGGCATCCCTAAAACTGAATGAGGCCTCAGACTTTATCATTCAGTTCACACATGGGTGTGCCTACAGGAAAAAATATGCGGGTTGCTCATGTCTTCAGTGCATAGCACAGTATCTGGCAAATGATTATGTAGTAATTGAGAATATATTCATCTTGCTCATCGTACAACAAGTTGGGCTTCTACAAAGAGCAAATTCAATGATCATTACCAACCTTGAGTATGCTACTGAGTGATTTCTCATAGTAAATTTACAAAGTTATGTCAATTTTATAAATCAGATGCATGAATTTGGTTGAGTCCAAATGATAGCCATCCAAGCCTAAATGGACTCTAAGTTTTTATAAATTCATCAGAAAAAATTCTGGGCAGGGCGCAGTGGCTCATACCTGTAATCCCAGCACTTTGTGAAGCTAAGATGGGCGGATGGCGAGATCAGGAGTTCGAAACCAGCCTGGCCAATATGGTGAAACCCCATCTATACTAAAAATATTTTTTAAATTGCCAGGCAGGGTGGCGCACGCCTGTAGTCCCAGCTACTCAGGAGGCTGAGGCAGGAGAATCGCTTGAATGCGGAAGGCAGAGGTTGCAGTGAGCTGAGATGGTGCTACTGCACTCCAGCCTGGGCGACAGAGTGACACTCCATCTCAAAAAGAAAAAGAAAAAATTCCAACACTATGGCTTTGCCCCTAGCAGCAATGAACAGCCACTAAGTCCAAGAAACAGCGACAGAGTTAACTTCTGAAGGAATTTCTCCCTTCCCACACCTCTGGCACTGCACAGCCAGGTGTGTATAGCTAGGTCATCAAGGGTAACTAGAGAGTACTCCTTGTCTATTGCTATAAAATGTGCTTCATCAGACAAAATGTTGCAATGTCAAGTATTCATTGTAGTAGGCTCCTATGATGGGTAGATTCTTTGTAGAAAGGGTGTCTTCATCTGAGCTACCGTAACAGAATACCTGGGACTGGGTAATTTATAATAAAGAGAAATTTGGCCGGGCACAGTGGCTCATGCCTGTAATCCCAGCACTTTGGGAGACCGAGGCAGGTTGATCACCTAAGGTCAGGAGTTCAAGACCATACTAGCCAACATGGTGAAGCCCCATCTCTACTAAAAATACAAAAATTAGCCGGGCATGGTGGCCAACGCCTGTAATCCCAGCTACTCAGGAGGCTGAGGCAGGAGAATCACATAAACCTGGGAGGCAGAGGTTGCAGTGAGCCCAGATCACGCCACTGCACTCCAGCCTGGATAACAGAGCCTGCCTCAAAAAAAAAAAAAAAAGCACTGCCTCGACAACAGCACATTGCCAATAGCTGAATTTTGGAGGAGACACATTCAAATGATAACAGAGAGGAAACAACCTATCTTGCTCCAAAACTGGGTTTCCCCTAGTCTTAAAAGGCATACTTCCTCGCCAACCGCCTCTCACTTTTCATTGAAAACCTAAAGTCCATTTCTACTCAATAGAGGCAGAGCTGTTCTTTCTTAGATCCCTTCACAGGTTTGGTTTTGTTTTTGAGACCAAGTCTTGCTCTGTCACCCAGGCTGTAGTGCCAAAGTGTGATCTGGGCTCACTGCAACCTCTGCCTCCCAGGTTCAAGCTATTCTCATGCCTCAGCCACCCAAGTAGCTGAGATAACAGGTGTGCACCATCAAGCACAGGTGATTTTTGTATTTTCAGTAGAGATAGGGTTTCACCATATTGGCCAGGCTGGTCTCGAACACCTGACCTCAGGTGATCCACCCACCTTGGCCTCCCAAAGTGCTGGGATTACAGGCGTGAGCCACTGCACTCAGCCACTTCACAAGTTTTAAAAGGCCAAGAGCAAAAGAAATCAAGGAACAAATAACGACCTCGGGAGAAAGAGGTGGCAGAGAGGCAGCAGAAGAGTCACTGTCACTGCTTTTCTTGCTGCAAATACAAAGTGACAATTGGGTCCCACAATTTCTTTGTAATCTTTAACACAGTTCCCCTTCATTAGCCTGGACAAGAAAGTCCTGGTCAGTTATTTGCCTCCTCTTTTGGCTATATTCAGCATACAAAGCTGCCTGGTATTAAGATGAACAGCATTTATGAACATGAACAATAGAGTTAATACCGAAAACACTTGAAGTTACTTTTAAAACAGACTTGGTTTCTGTCCAGGCACGGTGGCTTACACCTGTAATCCCAGCACTTTGGGAGGCTGAGGCGGGTGACTGAAGTCAGTTCAAGACCAGCCGGGGCAATATGGCAAAACCGCATCTCTACCAAAAATGCATAAATTAGCCAGACATAGCAGTGCACACCTGTGATCCCAGCTCCTGGGGAGGCTCGAACCCGAGGTGGAGGTTGCAGTAAGCTGAGATCGCACCACTGCACTCTGTCTCAGAAACATAAAAAAATAAAAAATAAAACAGACTAGGTTTTCGGCCAGGTGCGGTACCTCGTGCCTGTGATCCCAGCACTTTGGGAGGCTGAGGCAGGCAGATCACCTGAGGTCAGGAGTTCGAGACCAGCCTGGCCAACATGGTGAAACCCTGTCTCTACTAAAAATACAAAAAAAATTAGCTGGGCATGGTAGCAGGCACCTGTAACCCCAGCTACTCGGGAGGCTGAGACAGGAGAATCACTTGAACCCAGGAGGTAGAGGTTGCACTGAGCTGAGATCATGCCACTGCACTCCAGCTTGGGCAACAAAGAGCGAAACTCCGTCTCAAAAAATGAAACAAAACAGACTAGGTTTCTTCCAAATGTATTTACCACATTCACATGTACAGTATTTTGCCATTTTTGTGTATTTTTAAATTTAAAAAATGTTAAGTTAATGCTAATACAATCAACTCCTACTAAACAAAGTATTGGTAACAGTGATCAGACAAGGACTTGCAGGGGGAGGGAGGAATAGGAATTCGGGAAAATAATATACAAGAATGAATCAGAAAAGACATCTTTATCTGTAGAAAAACCTTTAATAAGAACTTCAGATTTACATGACCCTTCTGCTTCTCGGAACACGATGGATTAACGCACAAACTGGAAAGATACAGATGCAGGAATCTGCTGCACTACCCCCAAACGGCAGAGTCTTGATTCGGGCTTCAGCTCCTTTCCCAACCCCAAATTGGCACATTTTCCCATGGAAATTCAAACTGCATCTCTAAACGATGGGGTGCATGAACTGTCTGTTTCAAAGGTATTTAAAAACAAACAGGAAGTACATCTACCATTTCATTCAGAAAACGCCACCACAAAGCATGGTGCAGTGTCTACTAGCTTAAAGTTTATCACTCCATTAGGGCTTATTGACAGCAGAAATGTGAATGTAGTAATGTAGAAATAAGGGAGAGAGCACTCTGGAAAAAAAAAATAGTACAGAAGTCTTAGATTTTTTTAAACTTTAATAATATGCTTGACTAATATAGTCAAAAGTGATATGCACTCGTGAAATTAACCCAATTTCTTAAGTCCAAATTAGCTATTAAATCTTTATATTTTACCAAAAACATACGAGGATTTAGTAGACTGTATAGATTACATAGCTTTCCTACCAACCTAAAGCTTATCAACTTTATTGTTACTGTCTAGTGATTTTCAAACTAGGCATGAAATTCAGGGTGGGAAAGAAGGGATACACATTCTGTTTCAACTAAGGTATCTGCATGTTATCCTCTCTTTAAACTGGACTTATATGTAACTTGTTTTTTTTGTTTTTTTTTTTTTTGAGACGGAGTTTCGCTCTTGTTACCCAGGCTGGAGTGCAATGGCGCGATCTCGGCTCACCGCAACCTCCGCCTCCTGGGTTCAGGCAATTCTCCTGCCTCAGCCTCCTGAGTAGCTGGGATTACAGGCACGTGCCACCATGCCCAGCTAATTTTTTGTATTTTTAGTAGAGACGGGGTTTCACCGTATTGACCAGGATGGTCTCGATCTCTTGACCTCGTGATCCACCCGCCTCGGCCTCCCAAAGTGCTGGGATTACAGGCTTGAGCCACCGCGCCCGGCACCTATGTAACTTGTTTTTTGAGACAGGGTCTCGCTCTGTTGCCCATGGCTCTGAAATGGAGGGAACTGGATGTTTTGAGGAATAAAGTGGTGTGGTCACAGGTCACAGGTCACAGGTCACCGAGCCTCCATCTCCCAGCTTGAAGCCATCTTCCCACTTCAGCCTACTGAGGAGCTGGGAATACAGTGTGCACCACCACACTGGCTAGTTTCTGTATTTTTTGTAGTGACAGGGTTTTGTCATGTTTCCCAGGCTGGTCTCAAACTTCTAAGCTTAAGCAATCCTCCTGCCTTGGCCTCCCAAAGTACTGGGATTACAGGCATGAGCCACCACAACCAGCTGTATGTAGCATTTTATTTCAACAAACAGTCCCAACAGTGTATTACCTGATAGAAACTCTAATAATGTTAAAAACCAGTCAAATCCTTATATAAACTTCACTCAAAACATTCAGTTTATTCCTCAAAACATATATACCCAGTTCCCTCCATTTCAAAGCCATAAAGCCTAGAGATAAGATACATAAAAACAATGCCCACAACAGATCTTTGTGTGTATACAGTGTATATATACATACCATAAGTAGCACTGCATTAGGTAGTATTACATAAATGAAATTTTGCATAAGATTAGTAAGCATGTCACTGAAACTTTATTAACAAAAGGATGGGCCTAGCATGGTGGCTCATGCCTGTAATCCCAAAGCTTTCAGCAGTGGGAGGTTTGCTTGAGGTGAGGAGTTTGAGCTGGGCAAATAGTGAGACTCCATCTCTACAAAAAACAAAGAAACTAGCTGTGTGTGGTGGCAGGCACTTGTAGCTCTAGGTATTTCAGAGCACTTTTTGAGTCCAGGAGTTTGAGATTGCAGTGAGCTAGGATTATGCTAGTACCCTCCAGCCTGGGCAACTGAGCAAGACCCTATCTTTTTAAAAATAGAAACACAAAAAACTATGAGGTATCATTCATTAAAAAATTTACTCTGGAGCCAGGAGCCAGGAGCCGTGGCTCACACCTGTAATCCCAGCACTTTGGAAGGCTGAGGCAAATAGATCCCTTGAGTCTGGGAGTTTGAGACCAGCGTGGGCAACATGATGAAACCCCATCTGTACAAGAAAAAAAAAACGGGCCTGGGCAACAGAGTAAGACTCTGTAAAAATAATAATAATAATTATAAAGCAACCTCAGTTTTCTAATTACATTCTAACATGAGGCAAGCAACTTTACCCGGACAGTTGTAGTTACATGAATCTACTAACAAACAAAACAAAATTCCATTTTGCATCATTATCCAGGATTGACAATGAAAGAGTCGAACATAAAGGTACAAGAAGGTCAAGTTAGAGATCTAATGAGAAAGTGAAATACAGACTACGTAGTTGTTCTGTTGGTTAATATGCCCAAAATAACAGTTACTATCATTACGTCTTACAGAAACAAAAAGTTTATTACTTTTCAGAAGGAAAAAAGTATCCTATAAGTGAAAATTATTTTCAGTACAAGAGCAAAATAGAAAAAAAAAAAATCTTCCTGGAACACATTAGCAAGCGATTTTAGTTTTTATTTGTTTAAAAAGCATAGGTGGTAGTTTCAAGAAAAGACTTTTGCTAAAAGCAGCTAGCAATAAGATTATGGCTATCAAACCATTTCTTTCACAGAAAGTGACCATTCTTTGAAGTGTTTACTGTTTTTGAAAGTTTCTTAGAACAGTCTTAACATTCTAAACAGTCTGTAGTTCTACATGTCATTTGTTGTCACAATCTTGGACATAAAAATCACTAATAAGAGGAAGCAGAGGCCAGGCACGGTGGCTCACTCCTGTAATCCCAGCACTTTAGGAGGCCGAGGTGGGCGGATCACAAGGTCAGGAGTTCAAGACCAGCCTGACCAACATGGTAAAACCCTGTCTCAATTGAAAATACAAAATTTAGCTGGGCATGGTAGCACCTGCCTGTAATCCCAGCTACTCAGGAGGCTGAGGCAGGAGAATCACTTGAAACTGTGAGGTGGAGGTTGCAGTGAGCCGAGATTGTGCCATTGCACTCCAGCCTGGACGACAGAGCAAGACTCTATCTCAAAAAAACAACAAACAAACAAACAAAAACAGGAAGCAGAGAGCTTTTTGAAAAATAGCCTTGATCAATCCAGCAAATACAGTATTCAGAAACACTACAGAGCAACAAAGTCTTCTCATAAGAGTCACATCTATAGTATTTTTTAACAGAAATATAAACCTAAAACTTCCATTCTCTAGATTTAAAAGATTGGCTTACGCCTAACCAAGTCTTAGACCAATGTGTTCTCAATATATTTAAAATGCAGTTATAAATTCAAGAGACTGATTCATTTTAAGAAAAATGCCAATAATTAAAAGCCATATTAAAGCAACTAGTTAGGAGGTTATGGTTCCATTACAATTACAATACTGTGGTACAGAACACTACTATGGGAACATGCAGAACACTTTTTAAAAATAACTTCCTTTGAGGTGATTTGTGTCCACTGAAGTTGGATTTAATGTTTGAAAGTTACCTAAACTGGGCCAATGGTATCATGAAGAAGATACATGATTAAGCTGGATACTTGTGGTTCAAATTATGAGTATTAACTCTGCTTACCTTCTTATGAGATTCAAACTGACTTCAAAACAATTCGAACAATACCAGGAGAGCCTCTCAAGTTGCTGTTCCAAGTAACAACAATCATTTAAATTATTCAAAATCTTACTTCTTTGGGTGGAAAGTTGAACTACGTGGTCTCTAATGCCCCTTCCAATGCTCAGTCTTTACAATCATACCCCATACATACAAATAAAATAATTCCTACACACATTGTATTAGAAATGGGCATCTTATAAAATCAAAGTATTACATAGTAGAGTACATTTCCTTGAAACCAATCATATATTAATTTATTCTACCTAAAAACATACTACCATTAAAAGCATAATAATTGACCAAATGCAGAAGCCAGCTTCTGCATCCTTAATGATCACTTTAATATGGGTGGAAGTGATTAATACTTAGTTACAGACTCACTAGTCTGCAAAATAATTCAAGATAAATCAATATTTATTAGACAATAAAATAATTGTTCCAAAGGATATTTCTAAATAACTTCTAAGAAGTCATTATCAAAAAGTTAAAAAGGAGTATCTTTCATGGTAAGTTTGTGATAAAATAATTTAAACGCGTGATTGACTCTACAAATCTTTTTTACAAATTACTTTGGAAGTTAAATAAGAGGAAATGTTTTTCTTTTTCCTCTGCTACCTCTTATTCTGTCCTTCCTACTTCTGATCCCCTTAATATACAGTATTATTGATGTAAACTCAAGAATTCATGGTAAAAGGCATCTTTTTGCTTCACAAAAATCATGACCTACAGATAAAACAAGGTAAAAACTGAGGAGAACTAAACTTTTTCCAAAAAAATTACAAAATAGGATGTATAACATTATCTTTGGAAAATGTATTTTCTTTCTACTAGAAATAGCAAAAATCCTTCCATATTTTTTCTTCCCCAATTGCATGTTTAATCATCATACATTCCAATAGTGTGCATGAAAAAAATTCTCAGCCAGAGGTATTTAAGTGATTTCTTCATAAGTATTTTGGCTAATTCAGTGGCCAAGAAATTATGATGTTTAGTCTCTGATTGGATAGAGTCAAGAAACAAAACAGATATAATTACCAAGGGATAAAGCTGATATGACCCAGCAACAATGTCATTACTTCAGCTATTAGTCTGCCTTCTCTCCCCCTCCCACCCCCACAAAAAAGTTCTGCTCTCCTTAAGTGTACAAGATTCCAGTGAACTTCCAACAATTCTGCTTCAAGTGACCTAGGAATGGAGTGAGTCATCTGTAAAGCCTGGAGTGGTCCAAATAACACAGATAACTTCAGTAACAGCTGGAAACAGCTGGCTCCAAATCAGGGAGAATATCCAATCTTCAGTGACAAGGAGGAAACAAAATCCAAGCTTCTAAAACACGTAACGACAAGTCCAGGAACGTGGCCGGACATAATCCAAAAATGTGGGCTACAATGGGGAAAAATAAGAAGGGAAAAATTATTTGTGTACAGAGTAGATGTGGTGAGGAGGTAGACGGGTATTAATATTATACATTGTACATCTCTAAAATGCCTCCCAACATTTCAATAACGCTCAAGGTATTCCAAAAGATGTTCAGTACTTTTATCTATAACACAGATTTATTCAATTTAGATGCTTCACATAAAGCTTTTAAAGTCCAGTAAACTATATACAATTGTGTGGACTTTTGACCAATTTCTAAATAGGCACTATTTCTTTCTGCATCTTTTATTTCAGTACAGCCCTACTTTTAGTACCTTAAAATCTAAATGGTGGTTAAGGATGATAAATATATATACAACAAATATATGTATGAATATGTGTATATATAAATATGTGACTAATACAAGATTTAAAATTACTGAACTATCTAAAGGAGGAGCAGGTGAAGCACTACGAAAGTTCAGAAATAGGAAAGAGAGGGAAGCAAGAATTTGAAAAATCTTTAGGGAAGATGTGGCATCCAAACTGGATTTTGCTAGGAGAATAAAATCTAACATGTGGAATCCAGTTGACCAGGGACAGTCAAGAGCAATTAGTTCAGATGCTCAAAGGAGATTAATAGGAAATAAGGAGGGAGACTTGAGGCAGCGTAACAAAAACAGGGTACACAGAGAGAGGGGAAACTTTGGAGAGGCAACTGAGTAATTGTATTATGGACATCTTCAGTTACAGCTGCCTATGAGAAATACCTAGGAAATATATCAAGAAGGCATCCCCTCTGAACCTGGAAAGTTGTCGGGATTGAATGACATCTTAGTAGGGCCCCCAAATTTAGCAAATACAAGTACAGGATGACTAGATGAACTTGAGACAAACAACTCTATCTGCCGAATTTTATAAGACATTTAGGGTATTCTAAGAAAGCCAATACAGAAGGCAGGACAAAAGTATTAAATACAGGACATGTCCTATATAGACAAGAAGCCTGGCAATCCTACTTCTTAGGGTGTTTCCATCATGAAATTCTATCCATAACTATAAGAAGTAATTCAGCTAGTGCTAGTAGATCTAATTAACTAGATCATATTAATTAAATTAACCAGAGTGTTTGCTGGGAAATTCCTCAGTCTATGTCCTATACTACGTTACTTGAAAATAAAATTCTTTAAAAAAAGTAAAAGCATCCTCCTAAAGTCTGTACCCATGCATAGCTAAAAACTAAAGTCCTAAGAATGAATGAAACCTGAATATAATTACCAAAAAAAGAAACAAAAAATAGAATCGAGAGAAATGAAAGGCATCTCAGTGTTATCCAATATTTTTACGTGAGTTTATTTAGAAGAAAGAGGCTAAAAAAAAAAAAGCTATGTTTTAGGTGGTGGTAGTAGGGACATACATGGCATTAGGAAAACCCTGGAGAATATATATAGTTCCAGGAGACAGAAAATTAGAAGGGGCTAAAGAAAAAGCACTAAAAGAAGAAAACCAAAAACTAGGGGAGTTAAATGTGAAGAAAACGAAAAAAAGGGAAAAACTTCAAGTACAAAATCAGATAATAAACTAATGTTTTACTATTCATTTCCCTCTCTTTAACACTAAGTCATCATAATCTCCACTACTATCCACCTCAACGTTGCCCACCAACTCTCATAATCAGAGGACAAACAGGTTCTTTTGCACACCAATCAGATTGGTGACTCACATTTTTCAGAGGACAGTGCTGACGTGCATACCACTCTTGAGAATAAAAGCAGAGTATGACTCCATTGCCCAAGAAAAGAGAAGTCCACATCAGAACATTCCAAATTGGCTTTTTCCGACTATCATTGACAATGAAGTTGAAAGCCACTAAAGACAGGAAGGCAACAAAGAAATATACAGTTATCAGAGGTCAGAAGTTCGAGACCAGCCTGGCCAAATGGTGAAACCCCATCTCTATTAAGTATACAAAAATCAACCGGGTGTGGTGGTGTGTGCCTGTAATCCCAGCCACTTGGGAGGCTGAGGCAGGAGAATCACTTGAACCCAGGTGGCAGAGGTTGCAGTGAGCTGGGATTGCACACTGCTCTCCAGCCTGGGTGATGAGAGTGAAACTCTGTCTCAAAGAAAAAAATAAACAAAAGAAATATACAGTTATCAAAACATAATTTATCAGAAGATGAGGGGGCCTCAGATATCTGCTGTTCTCATCTAATAATCACAATGAGTATCAACTGTTTATATATATATATATATATATATATATATTTTTTTTTTTTTTATTCTGGTCACTGTTTCTATAAAGAAAAATAAAGCTTCAGTGTTAAAATCAGTAACTAACAAGAAATCAGTGTTTTCAGAACATGTGTATATATATTTCATGGAATTAGAATATTCATATTCTAACTTTTCCCTCTTACTCAAAAAATGGTCAGTTTTCCAGGGGATGCAGACTGACAATGTTTATGAATGGGAAAGCTGTTTATATACATAACTTTTATGACCTACAAAATCAGTGTCATCAGTGGTCTTCATGAGATTACCTAGTTCATTTCCCTACTTTGAAGTGTAAACATCTGGAGATGGAACTGTGTATAATTATTCAAAGTCAATATTCTGACCATCTGATAAACAAGTACTACCTTAAAATGTTACTACTACTAACTAGTTCCCCGACATTGATTATATAGTTCCCTTTCTATTTGGTTTTCTCTTTTACCATAGTTAGTACCCAGTGCTCGCATGCCATGATACTTACTTCCAAAGAACATGAAGAGCACGAAGAGCACGGGATAGAAAAAGCTCAAGCAAACAGCCAAGGCATATTCGTGCACTACAGCAGATACAGCAAAGACAGCTAACATGGCAGCAGATTTGAATCTCTTAGAGAAAAACTAAAGAAAAAAAAATTACAAAGTACTTTTAAAAATTTAAACCAAGCATGAACTACATAGTACATAAAATTATCATATGCTAAAGGCATCTATTTAATTATATTTGTACTTAATTTTCTAAGTCTACTCCTTAAATTAATCCAAGCCTATTAAAATAATTACAACTCATATATACTTACAAACTTTTATTATTGTTCAAAGATCTGAGTCTACTTTCAAAAGCATCAATACCTTATGTTTGTAGGTTATTATCATTGACAAACATAGTTTTCCTATATAAATGAAACATATCAAATTTCAATCTTTAGAGTAACACTGTGTGGTAGATGGGGCAAGTGTCATCTCCCTTTTTACACGTAACAAAACTAAGATTTCAAAAGGAGATGAGACTTGCCTTATCCATATGTGAAACTACACTTGAGTGACAGAAGAAGCACTCAAATATTACCACAATGCTATTTGCACCAAAAGATGTTGTCACTAAGCCAAATGGTGCCCTCACTTAATAAAAACTGTAATCCAGATACCAGTGTTAATCAACCAGGAGATTCAAGATGACATCTCATCAGTCTAAGTATATTCTGCTCTAAAGAATGTCTCAAAGCCAGGTGTCACTAATTGGAGAGATATAAATCCACACAAAGGTATTTCTCACAGAAAAGTGTTTCTCTACCTTTAACAAAAACAAATGAAAAAGACCAGAGGGAGATTATTTGTTGGCAATGAGATTCATAAGAAATTATCCATTATTGGTGGATCATTTCAACTCCTCCAATGACCTCCATGCACTCTTACATTGTTATGTAAGACAAAATCCAAAGCAAAGACACAGTATTAGACCTACTACTGTACACAGTGGTTTCTAAGCAGTACTAAAATAAGCAGGTTTTCAGACCTAAATAACTCAAAAGAAAACTGAAAAGATACTATCACCCTTTCATCATGAGCAATTCAGTGTAACTTCTTCCAGCTGTATAATACTAATACTTTCTGAAAAATAACCTCCATTTCTTAAAAAACATCAACTTAATCTTGTTGCTTACCCAGAGAAAGTCCTTGTAAGCATAGTAATACAGCCAGTCATGGACAACCACATTCCAGGTTCTGTAATAGTTAGAGTATGATGTGGAGTTCCACCAATCCTGAGGGAAAAAGTAAAGTTATAAAACTACACACACACACACACATGCTCCAAAAGCAAAACCTCTGACTCTCCCAAAGAACACATGTAGCAGAAAAACCAGAGTATACTGTGATAAACTGTGGGTTCATATACTGATGACAGAAAAATCTTCAAAGGCATTTTGGTTATTAGTGTTGAATATGACATGAATTCTCATACTATATATGATTAAGTTCCTAGGTTCACACAGAACACACAGAATCATTTAAATCTAATGCTCATCTAAACAGCTGTCAGTAAACCCCACCCCCCTTACCTTGCTAGAATGTCATGAGAAAATTCTATGGTCATGAAGACCAGATAGAGTGCTAACACTAGAGAGCTGTCTGGTGGTTACCATAACTGGCAAAATTTAAGTTACGCAAACAGTGAGATCGTGGCTACCTCAAAGTCCTGGTGTCGCTACATATATTTCTTGCTCCCAATTTTAAGATCAGATGAATGAAATCAGATATCTAAAATCTGCAATCCACACTTAATGTTTCTTTGAGAAAAAAGTTGGTAGACTTAGAGTGTTGCCAAAAACAACTAAAACTCAAAAAGAACTTTAGGTAGGGTTATAGGCCAGTCGTGGTGACTCACGCCTATAATCCCAGCACTTTGGGAGGCCGAGGCGGGTGGATCGCAAGGTTAAGAGATCGAGACCATCCTGGTCAACATGGTGAAACCCCATCTCTACTAAAAATACAAAAATTAGCTGGGCATGGTGGTGCATGCCTATAGAGACTAAGGCAGGAGAATTGCTTGAACCCAGGAGGCGGAGGTTGCGGTGAGCCGAGATCGTGCCATTGCACTCCAGCCTGGGTAACAAGAGCGAAACTCCGTCTCAAAAAAAAGAAGAAAAAAAAAAAAGGAGGGATAAGTTATTTCCCTCATGAACTGCTCAGTTGTCTTAAATGGAATAATTTGCTGAGGTCATTCCTACAGAACTAGACGGTCCATTTCAAATGAATGAACACTCAGGGAAGTCTCATGGTGTGCTCTGAACAAACACTTTCCTAGCGTAATCGCCAATACATCCTCGAAGGATCCAGCAGAAACCATGTGCTTATGTTAAGGGAGCAGATATTAGAGACTGAAGAAAACACAAGGCTATGCTAGTTATATCTGTAACTGAATTTTAGATCATAATTGGCAATATTTGTAGAAAAGAACATTATTTCACAATGTTTGTGTGAAAGGCTGGTGACATTAGCCAACAATGTTGAAATACTTAACAATGAGGAAGATGATAAAATGTGAAAAGAAAGCTAAGTCTGAGTATATACTACCTTATAGAACATCCTGTCACCAAAGCGTAGCATCTCAGCAAAGGCATTGAGCCAGCAGTGCAAAAAGGCAAAAAAAGTAAGGAACAGAATCAGCACACCTAAAAATAAGATGAGCAGTATTAACAGTCTTTCCAAATAGCTCACATGCCAAGCAACTAATTATATGTCTTTATTTGTCTAGCTGGGATTATTTTGTAAAATATAAATTATTATTTCAGTTTACTCATTCCAGGGATGATATACTTTTGGAGTTAATTATCTGAATTTTAAAACAGTAATTTCCTTCAAAGTGGGTTCAACAAATGACAGATGACCCAGTCTGTTTTTAAGAAATGCCTAGATATATAGCTTAACTTGGTACCCAAGACCCTTTAAAACTCTGGCCCCCACGCCCCCCTCTTAAACAGTTGTTTAAAACTGGGAGAGACTTTGCCCCCCTCCCCCACAGGACATTTGAAATTCTAGAGACTTTTTGTTTTTAAGCAACAGGGTCTCACTATGTTGCCCAGACTGGACTCGAACTCCTGGGCTCAAGTGATCCTCCCACCTCAGCCTCCAGAGTAGCTGGACCTACTGGTGCAAGCCACTGTACCAGTGCTGTGACAACCGGAGGAGAAGGGAGTTGTGCCCCTGGTGTCTAGTTATAAGAGGCCAGGATGCTGCTAAACAGTTTATGCCACAATGCAGAAGAGTGTCACTCCAAAGAACTAACCAGTCCAAAATACTAATAGTAACATGGTTAACAGTGAAACGGATAACATTCTAAACATATCTCCAATGACTCTACCCTCTAAGCGTTGTAAACATCATCCACACCTGGTTTATGCCATTCCAGAATGCTCCATGCCCTTGCATCCATCCCACTACCTAGAATGACCTTTGCACCAATTCTCTACCAGAAAAATACCTACCTATTTTTCAATACCCAATATTAAATGTTATCTCTAATATAAAACAAAGTCCATAAGCATTTTGTTTATCCTACCTATATAGTACATATTATACTGTGTTGTCAAATATCCATTTATATGTCCACCCCCTCCACCCATTTATTGAAAAAGATATATTTACAGAGCACCAACTATGTACCAGACAAGATGAGAGATTGGCTATAAAACACAATCCTTGATCTTAATAACTTTACAGCCTAGGGAGGAAGACACTCGAGTATGTAACACACACTCTATTTTAGGGTCAGCCAGGGAGGGTTACTAGAAGAGGAATGCAAGAGAATAAAGAAAGAGAAGGTGATGACAGAAAACATTACCAACATTTACGGGGGTAAAGAAAAGAGGAGAAGTAAGGGAAAGCATAAAACACAAGCTCCCCGAGTGTAAACATTATACGTGTCTTGCTCACTGCTGAGTCCTCTGCACCTGGCATAGTACTAGGTACTCATATATCTCTACAACAGACGAAAAAGAATGCAATAAATAAATTTAAGAAATCGAGGTATGGCTGGTAGGCAGGAGGAAAATAAGAAATAGTGGCAAGAGGCCAGCCATGGTGGCCCAAGCCTGTAATCCCAGCACTTTGGGAGGCTGAGACAGGACGATAACTTGAGCCCAGGCATTTGGGAATGGCCTGGGCAACATAGGGAGACGCCATCTCTACAAAACTAAAAACTGAGCCAGGCATGGTGGCACGCACTGTAGTCCCAGCTACTGAGGTGAGAGGATCACTTGAGCCCAAGGGGTCAAGGCTACAGTAAGCCGTGATCACATAATTGCATTCAGACTGAGTGACAAAGAGAGACCCAGGAGACCCAGTTTCAAAAAAAAAAAAGAAAAAATAGTGACACGAGAGATTTCAAAATGTGGTCAGCAGCATCCAATGCTTCGTGGAGGTCAACTTAGATAAGGGGTAAAGTATGCCTTAATCCATCCACTGGATTAAGAAACTGGAGGTTACTAGTAATTTCGACAAAGGGTATTTAAGTGCCTGCGTGGAATCAGGAGCAAGATTACAATAAACCGAATAGTGAACAGGAAGACACAGCATGAATGTGGACTATCCACTGTCAGAGAAAGCACGACTTGAGTGAAAGCCAGAAGGTGAAAGACTGACCTGAGACTGGAAGAAGGATACTTCATGGCCGGGCTCAGTGGCTCACACCTGCAATCCTAGCACTCTGGGAGGCCGAGGCAGGTAGATCACCTGAGGTCAGGAGTTTGAGACCACCCTGGCCAACATGGTGAAACTCTGTCTCTAATAAAAAA
>NW_016107348.1:457410-462687 GCF_001604975.1 Cebus imitator | reverse complement strand
AACAGCACTTGTTTCATAAATGGGCATTTGATTGAGACAAGAACTTAAAATGGGATGTATCTTCCGGGATTAATGGTTCTGATGGAGGTGGAAGGGGAAAATGGGGAAGCATCAGACCACACCCACATACATATACACTTTACCCGAAAAACAGGAAGGAAGGGGGAAATTAATGCTTACTGAAATAACCAATTACAATTACTTTATAAAATAATACATTCTTTTATTAAAGAAAATTACTTTTGATGTTGGCAAAATAAACACCATTTACTGTACTGGAAATAGTTTAAAAGACTGCATAATGTCAACAGAAAGCATTCTTAGCTCCCAGATTTAAGTAGATTATATTATTATCATAAATATGAATCCCCATCTCCTAATCAACATGCCTTAGGCAGTTACAAAAACTTACCTGTGCAAATTGCATAGCGACATAACCCCATCTTACAGTGGGAGTCCTGAAAAAGAAAGAAACAAAAATAAGTTTTCTAAATAAAGTAAGAACTAGCATAAAGACTCTCCCTCACAATTAGTGTTTTTTGGCCAGGCGCAGTGGCTCACACCTGTAATCCCAGCACTTTGGAAGGCAGTGGTGGCCAGATCAGCTGAGGCGAGGAGTTCAAGATCAGCCTGGCCAATATGTGAAACCCTGTCTCTACTAAAAATACAAAAAAACTAACCAGGCGTGGTGGTGCACACCTGTAATGCAAGCTACTCAGGAGGCTGAGGCAGGAGGAATCACCTAAACCCAGGATGCAGAGGTTGCAGGGGGCCGAAATCGCACCACTGCACTCCAGCCTGGGCGACAGAGGGAGACTCCGTCTCAGAAAAAATAAATAAATAAATAATGGTTTTACACACAGAACATCATTTATGACCATATGAAATACTTTATAATTCTGTCAAGAATTACTATAATCTATTAGACTTCTCTAATCACATTTTTTTTTTTTTGAGACGGAGTTTCACTCATGTTACCCAGGCTGGAGTGCAATGGCGCGATCTCGGCTCACCGCAACCTCCGCCTCCTGGGTTCAGGCAATTCTCCTGCCTCAGCCTCCTGAGTAGCTGGGATTACAGGCACGCACCACCATGCCCAGCTAATTTTTGTAGTTTTAGTAGAGACGGGGTTTCACCATGTTGACCAGGATGGTCTCGATCTCTTGACCTTGTGATCCACCCGCCTCAGCCTCCCAAAGTGCTGGGATTACAGGCTTGAGCCACCGCGCCCGGCCTCTCTAATCACATTTAAGGCTTCCCAGGCCAGACAAAAAATGAAAACTCATTCTATATTTTCTATGTCCCTATATGGCCTGGCCCCTGCTTACCTACCCTGCCTCACTCATGCCACACTTCTGGTGCTTACCACATTTCTGCTTCATAATGCCATTACCTGGGATAGCTGTCACGGTAGATAAGGGTAGGAGCAAATAAGAAGTACAAATACTGGTTGACTGTAGGTATTGGAATAGTGCCTAGAAAAGGAAAACTATGGTTAGATCAGAGGCTCTTTGATTTTTCACAGCAAAAATAAAGAGGGGAAAATAAGGAAGCACAGAACAGGGAAGAATACAATAATTTATCAACTCATGTTCTTTTTTCCTGGTCTCCTGAGTGACTTCTTATTCTTGTACTAATTGAATATTACCAATCTCTTGAAACCAAGTCATTCCTGTGACTGAGATAACTTCTAGAATGTGAAGCAACAATTTGCAAAGAATAGGCAGGCACAAGTGTAATGGGGCTATTAACATTCCATAAAAATAATGCAAAGTTACAAAAGATGATCAATTTTTAAAAATTGTAGGTCAAGGGCAAAGCAGGAATACTCAGGAAACAAGTAGTCCTCAAAATGAATATGGGTCATATGTATTTGAAATCAAACACAATCTCTACATCATATAATGTGACATCCCAGTAAACAACAAGGGGTGAATATCCAGTCAATAATCCTCTAAACTAATGAAATTACACAAAGAAAGGAAAAGAGAGAGAAAGAATGAGAGAAAGAAATTACATACTAGATTTCTCCTTAGCTGAATTTAGTACCCGAGGCACGTTCTCTCTGACAAAGGAGTGGGCCTTCATTACAAAACGAATCTACAAAAGCAAGAGGAAAAAAAATGTCTGCTCAAAGGAAGTCTCCAGTAAGTGTCCCTTCTATTAGTCAAACACGTTGCAGCCAGCCAATAAAATCAGAAAATCCTGATGAGTAGATAAACAAATTAAAATAAATCCTTTACTTAGATGGAAATCGTTACATGACAAAACAATGAATCTGACATTTCAAAAGTGTTTTTAATTACAAAAATATTTTATAATTTAAGTGATTTTTACAAAAAGTATTCAGGAACAAAATCTTAATGCATCAAAAACCATTCAATGTAATTTACTTCATTTCTCAAAATTCAGAGAACATGGAAGCTAGAATGAAACTTAAGAGATGAGATGTTACTAGTTGAACAATTTTACAGACAATGACACCAAGAACAATATATGAAAATTTATTCAAGTTAATACAGCTAAAAATAATAGTATCAGTCTGTCATCATCATTATTATTTTAGCTGAGCACAGTATCGCTTTGGTTAACACTTAAAATCTTACCTGCTCGAATATAACGATGAACCGGGAAGCTGGTGGCAGTGTGTATGCTAAAACAACGTAGGTTGGTCCAAAACCTAGAACTCCAATCTGGAAGACCATGAAAAGAAAGCCATGGAAGAAGGAATGGATCAGTGGATGAGAACTCCTGCTGTAGCCAGTGGCCCAGCATTGAAACAGAAAATAGGGAACTGAAAATGTAGACAGGAACATGATCCACCAGGTCCAAACAACAGTAGGAAATTTGCCAAAAGCATAAGACAGGAGACTGAACTCAAGCACCAGCCTGGGGACAAAAGGTACAGAAAAAGAACATAGAGGTGAATATTTATACACACTGAGTTCACAGAATTTAAAACTTTCTAACACCAAACTTTCAACGTTAGGAAACACTACAACATTAATATGTTGAAGTCATGGATTTGTAATAGTTCTGCTAGACAGAGGCCTGCTTCTAACCCTCTGCTTCACAATATATCTCAACATATATCAACAGTATATACTGTTTAGAAACAAGTTTTCTAAAAGCCCTAGGATAAATACAGTCCTCAAACAAGATATCTGAGATAACTAGACTTTGAACTTCTGAAAGATTAGATTCTCACATTAATATTTTTAACTCTAAAATATTCTATGTAAAATATTCAAACAGCAATCATTCTTATGTACAAAAGATGATTTTTCAGAATAGGCACAATTAAAAAACCTGTTAATATACCATTATCTCAAAATTTAATTTTCAAAAATAGTACATAATTAAATCCATGATTATCATACTGTCATTTTTTAAGGTACAATTTGGTTTTAAAATTTTTATTTTGAGACCAGATCTTGCTTTGTCACCCAGGCTGGAGTGCAGTGACACAAACACAGCTCCACTGCAGCCTCAGCCTCCCTAGCTCAAGCAGTCCTCCCATCTCAGCATCCTGAGTAGCTGGAACTACAAGTGTGTGCCGCCATTCCTGGCTAATTTTTAAATTTTTTGTAGAGATGTTGCACAGGGTGGTCTTGAACTTCTGAGCTCCAGTGATCCTCCCTCCTCATCCTCCCAAAGTGCTGAGATTACAGGCATGAGCCCTCATGCCTGGCCTACAATTTGACTTTCATATTAAAAAGAAATATCAAATTTTTCAACCTTCAATTCCAATAAGCTACTTGTTTTAAGCAACCATCTTAAATAAAGACAATCAAAAGGTGAATAAATCATACGCAGTTATCCTTTCCTATACATGGGGGATTGGTTCCAGGAAAGCACGCAGACCCCAAAACCTACACAAATTCAAGTCCCACAGTTGGCACCGTAGAACCCACATATATGAAAAATCTGCCATTCTTACTATGTGTGTTTGCATCCTGGAATACTGCAGATCCCATCTGCCTTTGCTTACAGATGTAGAACCCACAGATACAGAGTGCTAAACATATTGACTGAAAAAATTCCGCATATAAGTGAACATGCACAGTTCAAACCTGTGTTGTTCATAGGTCAACTGTGTACAAAGTTCTCCCATTTTTATCTAGAAACTACTGATTATGGTCTATTAAAATAAACCATTTTAAAAATAAAAGTAATGAAATTTCTGATTTTCTTGTCAGTTAAACTTTTCAGGGCAGAGGACTATCACCCTCAAATCTGCTGCTTTAGGATTTCCTAAAGCAAATTTAACCAATTTACCCTTTACCAAAATTTGATGAAAAACCCGAACTTCTCATGCATCAACTAGGCAGCAGTCTTTTTTGTTGTCTTACCGTCCTTCATCAATGTAGTCTACTACAAGTGTGCTGAGGATAAAGAGAATGAGGAGGGCAATAAACATATGATATATTGTTCTGATGTGGTCCACTTCAAGCAGCTCACTGTAAATGTAGTTCAAATAAAACAAATTAATAATCTATATTTAAATTCAAAACACCATAAAGTCTTATACTTACCTTGCAGGGGAGATACCATGGTCACAAAACACTATAAAGTCTTTTCTTAAAGCAGTTTAAAAGATGCTTAATCCACTCTCCAAAAACATCTCAAAAAAGAGTGGTCTACATTCTTTAAAACCTACCAGAAATGGATGGTTTCTGGGTAAACAAAGATCATTCACTAATAACAGGAAACACAGAAACTATGTAAAATGCTAAGAATTTTTTTAATCCTATACATACATTCTACTCTCTAAATATAATACATATTAAGTACTATTTCCAAAATGTTAAAATTGACATGAATTTCTTTCTTTTATTTTTTTAAAGATGGAGTTTCACCATATTGGTCTGGCTGATCTCGAACTTCTGACCTCAGGTGATCCACCCGCCTCAGCCTCCCAAAGTGCTGGGATTACAGGCGTGAGCCACCGAGCCTGGCAAGAGCTTTTTTTTTTTTTTTTTTTTTTTTTTTTTTAGTAGAGACAGAGTTTCACCATGTTGGTCAGGCTGGTCTCAAACTCCTGACCTCAGGTGATCCACCTGCCTCAGCCTCCCAAAGCACTGGGATTACAGGCATGAGCCACCGTGCCCGGCCTAATTGACATGAATTTCTGTAATGTTGATCATGATGATGATGACCAACTACTACCCTACATATCTATAAAGCTCAACCATTTACAAATGGTTTTACCGTCTCCTCGTTGACTTTTGTATTTAAGACTGGTCTAATTTTAATTTGCTTTTAGAATATAACAAT
>NW_016107348.1:449825-456450 GCF_001604975.1 Cebus imitator | reverse complement strand
TGTTGCCCAGGCTGGAGTGCAATGGCATGATCTTGGTTCACTGAAACCTCTGCCTTCTGGGTTCAAGTGATTCTCCTGCCTCAGCCTCCTGAGCAGCTGTGATTACAGGCATTCGCCACCACACCCTGCTAATTTTTTAATATTTTTAGTAGAAAGCCTGCGTTTTCCCCCAGATATAAATTTTAAAAGATGAATTCCTTCAAATTATAGTATGACAGAACACTGAAGACTGAACATTACACGCTTAGAAAACCGGCCTTCTTATCTAGGTGAAGTAGTAAGCAACAATTTGACTCACGGAAAGTAACTTTTGATAAGCATAAGGTGTCTTTTTAAAGAAAAGTATACTGTTTTTTGAGACAGAGTCTTGCTCTGTCACCCAGACTGGAGTACAGCGGCATGATCTCAGCTCACTGCAACCTCCACCTCCCAGGTTCAAGCAATTCTCCTGCTTCAGGCTCCCAAGTAGCTGGAATTACAGGCACCTGCCACGAAGCCCAGCTAATTTTTGTAGGCTCACGCCTGTAAATCCAACACTTTGGGAGGCCGAGGTGGGTGGATCATCTGAGAGTCAAGTTCAAGACCAGCCTGGCCAACATGATGAAACTGTCTCTACTAAGAAAAGTACACTATAACACACTTAATGTGTCACCAACCCAACCATTTCAGATGATCCATACTAATATAGGTTAAATTTCAGCGGTATTCTATTAAATGAGTGTATGAACAAAGTACTCAGAGAGCATTAAAAAAGAAATATTCAACCACCCAAAGTGCACCTTTAATTTTATTATTATTATTATTATTAATAGAGATGGGATCTTTCTCTCTTGCTCAGGCTGGAGTGCAGTGGCACAATCTCAGCCCATTGCAGCCTCTACCTACCGGGCTCAAGTGATCCTCCTGTCTCAGACTCCTGAATAGCTGGGACTACAAGCAGGCACCACCACGCCTGGCTAATTTTTTGTATTTTTTGTAGAGAGAGTCTTGCCATGTTGCCCAAACTGGTCTTGAACTCCTAGACTCACGATCTGCCTGCCTTAGGCTCCCAAAGTGCTGGGATTCCAAGTGTGAGTCACGGTGCCAAACCCAGATAACCATTCTTATTCCTAACTCCTCTTTTGAAACTAGATACAGAAGCGAAGATCAGAAAGGAGCAAGAGAGTGCATACAACAAAAAAACTAATGATTTATACAGATACAAAACAGAACAAACTCATTACATATTCATATATTAAGCAATGATTCTATCAGAATAACTTTTTTAAAAAATTCAAACATTTAAAAACAACTAAAAATACTCACTCTAAGAGAGATCGCCTTGCAATAAAAATCTTTCCTTGTTCTGGAGGTGCTCTCAAATCCCTGGGAAGAGAAAAAATTAAAACTAGATGTAAGTACTTCAAGTATTGTAAGAAATCTAATTCCACAAACGAGAATATTACCAACAACATCATCTAACATTAATTAACCAATGACCTTTTCACTACTGATTCAAGTACTGTGTTACAGATATTATGTATGTTATTTCATTTACTCCCTCCGAACAATGCTGTGAGGTGCGTACATGCGTAACTATTAAGAATGGAAGGGTCACCACACCCAGCTCCTATGGACTTTGGCAACCACTCTTCCTTCTTGTAGAGATCCCCTGAGGTCATAGGCCTACAAGCACACTCACTCCAGGTCATACATACTGTTATTGAGCTATCTTATGAAACTGCACTGATGTTTTTGATACCCTTTCTGATATCAAAGGACTTCCAGCAACTCCCAACAGCCTCCTGATCTTAAAGGTTGCTGTGAGTTACTAAAATCCCCCATTTTACAATTTGCATTACCATCTTCTTCAGGGCTTTTCATACTGCTACCAGCACTTAGCTACTACTAGTCAAAACTATTCTTGAGAACATCACTCTATGCCGCTGAACAGGGGCGTAAAACCAAGAAGAGCATGGAATGGCAAATTGGCACATATTAGCCTTTGATAGCCTTCACTCAATTATTCTGGATGAACCAACAATTAGAAAAGTATATACTAATCACACTGTACTTTATTACAGTATTGTATAGAGTACAACAGAGAGGAACATGGTGATATGATTAAGAGCAAGGATTTGGCCAGGAATGGTGGCTCATACCTGTAATCCCAGCACTTTGGGAGGCCGAGGCAGGTGGATCATGAGGTTAGGAGTTCAAGACCAGCCTGGCCAACATGGTGAAACACTGTCTCTACTAAAGTTACAAAAAATTAGATGGGTGTGGTGGCATGCACCTGTAGTCCCAGCTACTCAGGAGGCTGAGACAGAAGAATCGCTAGAACCTGGGAGGCAGAGGTTGCAGTGAGCCGAGATCGCGCCATTGCACTGCAGCCCAGACAACAGGGTGAGACTCCATCTCAGAAAAAAAAAAAAGAAAAAAGAAAAAGAACAAGGACTCTAGAGCCAGGCTCTGGGTTCAAGTCCCTGCTATGTAATAATTCTGGACAACACTTACTTAAGCACTCTGTGCTTTAGTCTCCTCATCTGTAACATCTATAACATGTGGATAGTTACAGTACCTGTCTCAGAGGATCACTGTTGGGTTTAAATGAATTCATCATGTAGAGCACTCAGCAAGTGTTGGCTCTGTTATTTTATTAGTCAGTCTTTTTTTTTTTTTTTTTGAGACAGGGTCTCTGTTGCCCAGGCTGGAGTGCAGTGGCATGATCTTTGCTCACTGCAACCTCTGCCTCCCGGGTTCAAGCGATTCTCATGCCTCAGCCTCCTGAGTAGCTGGGACTACAGGTGTGTACCACCACACCCGGCTAATTGTTATAATTTTTGGTAGAGATGGGGTTCATCATGTTGGCCAGGCTGATCTCAAGCTACTGACCTCAAGTGATCCACCCGCCTCGGCCTCCCAAAGTGCTGAAATTACAGGCATGAGCTACTATGCCTGACTTTACTAGCAGTCAGTCTTTAAAGAGGTATGCATGTATGTTATAATTCATACATAAAGACAAAGAAAACCCCACCCTTCAAGTGGTTAAATAACTTTCCGAATGCAACACACAACCAATAAAAGGTGGCACCGGGGTGTGAACTCAAGCATATTTGCTACAGTCCATTTTGACCATTGAACTATAGTGGGTAGATGTTTGCATTAAAAAAAATAATAGCACATACTTACTTTGCTCTATGGTTGTTTTTCTCTCCTTCAAGAACAGAAAAGGTTGTGAGAGCACACCCACCATTATCTAATGATGCTGATTTTTCAATGAGATTGGTCACAAAATCATCAAAGTGACTTCCAACTTCCTTCATAAAAAATGGCTTCAATTCCTAGAATTTTAAAACAAAGAAAAACATGGGGAACTAATACATGCTTGTGAGTCACTAACATTTATCTAAAGGGCTCCCTTAAACAGAGCTGGAACAAAAGAAAGGCATAGTGAGTTCACAGGAATAAAAGCAAAAAGTCAATTCCTGTATCTGACTTGTAGTTTCAGAAACTACCTAAAAAGCAATATATCCTTTTAAAATGTATAACCCTTGTAAGCATAAAACAAAACACCTTAGCCTCCCAAGTAGCTAGGATCACAGGTGTGTGCCACAACTCCCAGCAGATGTTTTTATTTTTTTGTGAAGACAGGGTCTTCCTATGTTGCCCAGGCTGAACTCTAGGACTCGAGCAATCCTCCTGCCTCAGCTTCCCAAAATGTTAGGATTACAGGCATGCGCCACTGTAATTACCACGATTCTAAGTTCTCTTTTTTCTAATGCAATCCCTTCACCCAAGTACCCACCATTTATATTTTAGGCCATTTCTTCCTCATATCTGCATTTATACAACGTTTATTCCTACCTCCATAGCCAGATATTTAACCATACAACATGCGTATGTATATATAGTATAAACATGCATATTCAAGATAGCGACCGGAGCCAGACAAATTCCTAGGCAGACAGGAATTTGAAACCCGACCTTCAAACCAAAGACAAATTAAAGCCTGAAAACTGGAATTCCAGTTCCAAGTGAAGTCCACGACTGGAGTGAGAACTTCTATTCCTATTTGCCCATTCTTTCCTGATTGGTTATTTCTGAATAATACTTTTTCACTAGTTGAATGTTGTCTTTTCCAAGGCTACCCACCGCCCGCACCTCCCACTCTCTGAGCCCATAAAAACTCCAGGTTCAGTCACACACTGGGACCACCTGCTTCTGGGTCCCCTCTCCTCCGAGAGCCACTCCATGACTCAAGAAAACTCTTTTCTGCCATGCTCACTCTCCAACTGCCCACATAACCTCATTTTTCTTGGACATGGGACAAGAACTCAGGACTCCCAGAACAGCAAGTACGAAGGGAACTATAACACGAACAAGTTGCCACCCTTCTGAGGCCCTGACCTCAGGACTCCCCAACCCAGAGCTGTAACACACTGTAATACCCTCTTTGGAGTTCTGCGGTTGCTACTATCTCCAAGTTTTTTGGGCACTACTACATTCCCCTCATCCAAATGCCGGCACCTAAGGTGGAAACCATTTGCAGTACACCTGGTGCAGCTGCAGCCTCAAACGGAGTTGGCGCCTGGAGCCACCCACCCCACCTCAGCAGCCAGCGCACCTGGCTTGCCCTTGATGGGTGTGAGATCCAGGCCAGTAGCATAAGCTGAGCACAGCCTGCCAGACCAAGTGGGCAGGGCAAGTCCAGCGGCCAGCTTGGAGCCAAGTGAGGCCTGGGCAGGAGTGCTACCAGCTGCAGAAATTTCCAGCTGGCAAAGTGGCACCCCAAGATATCCTGTGTCATACACACATACATGATTTTCATAAAACTGTCATATGTGTGTGTATGAAAATATGTGTGTATAATGGTTATACATTCTGGTCTCACATGTTCTTTAGGTCTTAAAGCTTCAAACCCAGTTTTTGAAAAGTAGGAGGCAAAAAAAGATTTCTTCAGGTTATAATAGGTTACCTACTATGGAAGTCCAAATTATAAATTTGGGTAATTTTTACTTGCAAGACTTACTATAAAGGACAACAGAGTATTACTTACTAATTCTTCAAGAAAAAAATGCTTTTTTTTCTGTGACTAAATCATTTAAGCGCAACTTAAAAGATCTGAAATAGCATATTTCTAGGTTCTGTTATACCAAAGAGCTTAACCAAGTCCTTCAAAAGTAAAGCTGAAAAATATCAATGTATGTAATTGGACTATATGAAGGCTTTTCAAATGGTTCTGTTTCCTACATTTCCCAAATGCTTTTTGGGTCCTGGGCAGTGAGAATACACTAAGGTCCTAGCTCTCAAAGAACATGTGATGGAGTTGGAAAATATAAAAATAGGGCCAGCCGTGGTAGCTCACGCCTATAATTATAGCACTGTGGGATGCCAAGGCGGGCGGATCGCCTGAGCTCAGGAGTTCAAGACCAGCCTGGACACCAAGGTGAAACCCCATCTCTACTAAAATATAAAAAATTAGCCAGGTGTGGTGGTGTGCGCCTATAGTCCCAACTACTCAGGAGGCTGAGGCAGAGGAATCCCTTGAACCCAGGAGGTGGAGGTTATAGTGAGCTGAGATTGTGCTACTGCACTTCAGCCTGGGCGACAGAGTGAGACTCCATCTCAAAAAGAAAAAAAAAAGAAGAAAGAAAGAAAAAAACAATGGAAACAAGGAGGCAGAGTTTAAGTCAGGGAAAACCTCAGAAATAAGAGGACATTTGGGAAGATCTGAAGAAGGTAAGAGTTTTAAGTTAGTGGACATCTGTGGGAAACGTACCAGGAAGAAGGAAGCATGAGTGTAAAAAGTCCCTGAGGCAGGAACACCCTCGGCATGTTCAAGAAATAGCTAGGAAGGAGAACACCATAGCTGAAGCAAAAAAGTGACAAGAGGTCAGAAAAGAATGGGGAGAGGGGCAGGGAGGGGAGTAAATCATACAATTACCCATACTCACGTCTCAGCCCATTAATTTTACTCTAAATTAAAAGAGAAGCCTAGAATCTTGAGATGTCGCAAAGGGAGTCAAGCCATTTCTTTTAGTTAGGATTCCTCATACTCTGGTACCAGTCCCCTTCCCAACTATTAGGTTACACAGGCTAGAAGCATGAATGTAATGAATGAATATTATACAAATGTCAGTAAAGCTGCTAACGACAGGTACTAATCCATCCAATGTCTACTGAAAAAGAGTAGTGGACTTCTCATGGCACAAGCTCTTATGCCTTACTCATTACTCACAGATGAGCCTTCGGCATACTGAAGCTCCACCTTTATCTGCGGTTCCACTTTCTCAGTTTTAGCTAACTTCAGTACAGTATAGTAAGATACTTAGAGACCACACTCACATTAACTTTCACCGCAGTATATTGTTATTCTTGTTCCACTTCCCTTACTGTGCCAAATCTGTAAGTTAAACTGTGTCAGAGGTATGTGTGTAGAGGAGAAACATAGCATATACAGGGTTTGGTAGTGTCCATGGTTTCAGGCATCCACTGGAGGTCTTGGAACATATCTCCCAAAGACAAGGGGAGATTACTATACATTCAACTCCCAACTTACACTCCTATAAGTAAGAAATTCCACAGCAACCTCCTTACCTTCGGTTCTATATTGCAACTTTTTCTTTTTTTTTTTTTTTTTTTT